>NC_134576.1:101922510-102125010 GCF_050947875.1 Dermacentor variabilis
AACTGCAGGTGCTAACACTGCCTGATATCACAGCTGGAACGACTTGAGGTTCTGCACAGAAAGGGCCTAAGAAGGGCTCTTGGCGTTCCGCAGACTGCTCCTAACAATGCAGTACTTTATGAATCTCTATCGAGACCTCTTACCTTAGTCGCTTCACAAAGGTTATTGCTGCAAATTGGCCGCCTCAAACAGACGGCAGCCGGCCGAACCCTTCTACAGCGCCTTCGAAAGAGATCCGAGTCCCGAGCGTACTTGGCCCTTAATACTCTTGGTTACCTGGGTCTTGACGCTAGAGGTCGAACTAAGAGGTTGAAACCACCTTGGTCTTTTGCGAGCCTCGATTGTTCGTTGGCAGTTCCTCACGTTCGTGCTAAGCGGAGTTCTCCTTTGGCGGCAACGCGTTCGCTCGTACTGGAACATCTTGAAACTGAATATGCACGTCATCTTCAAATTTTACTGATGGCTCTGTGGACAAGGTCAGAGGATTTAGTGCAGCTGCTTTTCACATTCCCTCTTTGAAGTATGATTGGTCCGTTCGCTTCACTGCAGTCGTGTCCTCCACAACGGCAGAAAGCATTGCCATTGAGGCAGCTCTCAAAAAGCTACGGTTTTGTACGCCTCAACCTGTTGTCATTCTTACAGATTCGAAATCCGCCCTTCAAAGGTTAGAGCACGGGTTCTCTACTGATGCCTTATCTCTAAGCTGCCTACGTTCGGTGCAAAATCTCCGTGTCAAAGGCTTCTCCATACGATTCCAATGGGTGCCATCACACATAGGTATCATAGGCAACGAGATGGCGGACAGCCTCGCCCATAGAGCGCTGTCTGGGAATCCTTTGAGAAAAGTGCCTCAAGAAGACAAGAGACTCTTCAGAGAAGCGGTGTCGTGCCACATCAGTTCTTTGTGGAGCTCACCTCACAAGCCATGTGTGATCAAGGGTCTCAAAAGAAACCAAGCCACCTTACTGCTCCGCATTCGCACGGGCTCTGCTCGTACCCCTGCGTGGAAGTATAAGACTGGCCTGGCGTTATCACCATTATGTTCAACGTGTGGTGTGTGCGGTGACATAGAACATTACCTAATGTGCTGTATTGTGTATAACGCGGAAAGGAGGGTGTTATTCGGGTCCCTCAAGAACACAGGACTTCCTCACAGCTCTCTTCAGGACATTGTTTTCCCGCGCGGGAACCGATTGTGTAGGAAGGAGGTCTCTCGCCTTCTGTTAAATTACCTACAGGACACGGATTTGGCTTCCACATGGTGAACTGAGGAGTGACCATTTGTAATTGGGAGGTCTGTGTCTGATTATGTGATTTATTTATTTTAAGTGTCGCTACGGTGGAGCAATTGCCGGCAGCAACTGCAAGGCTATTCCCACCAGTAGCCTACAACAACTCAACTCAACTCAACTGCCTGTATCAACAACACGACCAACAGCACCACAGCTGTAGAACTAACTACAGCTGCTGGTCTTGCATCTCGGGCTTGCTCTAAATATACAGTGACAGCATGCTGAGTCATGCCGTCGGTGGTGCGCTGCAGTGAAGGCATGCGGGAGAAACACCTGAACTATGAACAATGGGACCTATATTGACGAGTCTTGCAGTGCGTGGGACACCTTGTATATACGCAGGTTACGATACGCGGGGCGATCGTTTGAGGACAGTCCGTACGGCCATGGCGATAGGTCGACAAGTCTCCTGCTGTCTATCCCACACATTTGCCAGGTGACGTATTGCTTTTTGCTTCCTTATACGTACGCAGTAAGAACAGCGGCAATATTTTCATAGGTTAAGGAACAACCATTTACCACTACTTACGCGAAGGCAATGACTGGCCGAATCTTCAGCGCGCATTAACAACCGGCCCCTTTGTGAAAATATTTTTGGTGGGCCTAAAAAACTCTGCGTGTTAGGCATCTTATAGCCATTGTGGCTTTTCTGAGAAAAAGTGAATTAAATATTCGACTGTAATAAGTGTTTCAAGATTTCTTTTTTATTATTATTATTATTTTAGAGCAATCGTTTTTCTCTCCTAAAAACAATAATCTCCACTTTCTCCTCTCGCCCTCTCCTTTTGTTCCATCTTTCCCCTTGCCCCATTCACTGAGTAGCAAGCTAGAATACAGTAGTTCAAGCCGAACCGATGGCAAAGTTTATCTCTCTCTCTCTCTAAGCCTTTATAATAAATCTCTTTCTATCTCTCTCATACCTACCGCTACTACCGTACCTGTCGCTATGTGCGTGTAACCACGCAAGACTTTTCACGCGGACAGACCCGTCGCCTCGCCCTGCAGCGCTCATTACCTACGCGCACTGCACACAACCTTTGCACCCAGGGCGTGGTACATACGCGTCGGTCCACTGAGCAGTGCGGCCGGCTCGCTCTCATCGTTCGAGGAAGCGGGGATCGGAGCAGATACGTATCGCGCGAATCTGCGGCTGGCCGACGCCACCGCGGTCGAAAGTGTTTTGCTCGCCCCGTGGTGAGGACAGGTCGACCTTGGTGTCACGAAGGGGCTCACCACAAGCGCCGGGCGAAAAGAAAGCCTTTTAAACCGGGCTGTGTAGCAGGCCTTCATTAACGAGGCAACGAGGCGGCTCATTTATTTTTCTTTAAGAACCCGTTTCGACTCACTAGCGCGACGCGACGCAACGCGACAGGGTGGGTGTCTCGGCAGCCGAGAGATCGAGCATGCTCACAAACTGCCCCCCCCCCCCTCCATCCCTATCTTTTCCCGGACGTCGCCGCAGCTTTAAACGCGCGCTCTCGACCGCGCGAAGGTCGTCGCTGGATAATCCCCCCTTCCTTCCGCCGTGCCACCACGCAGCTCAGTAAAAAGAAAAAAAAAGAAGGATAAGGACAGTGTAATGCCAACAACGGGTCTCGCAGTTTCCGATACACGACGCAAGCTGTAGGTTGCTGGATTCTTAGTAAGTAAAAGGGGCGCCTAATAAAGGCGCGGTTAGTCCGGAACTCTGAGTAACTAGGTCCGCATTAACGAGTAGCATTAACAAGTACCAGTTGTGGCAATATACTATAAATGCTTGCACATAAATTGCGTATGTCTTCATACCGTTTGCCGCTACTACGTACTATTGCTGCTACTATTACTACCAATGCCCTGTTCAGTACTACTACTACTACTACTACTACTACTACTACTACTACTACTACTACTACTACTACTACTACTACTACTACTGCTGCTGCTGCTGCTGCTGCTGCTACTGCTACTGCGGCTGCTGCTGCTACTGCTACTGCTACTGCTAACTGAAAGCACTTAAATGTTGTTTGTAAATAAAAAGCCTTTCAACAGCAGACTTCATTTTTTTATGAAATCTTGCGTCGCACTCTGACCTTTGGGCTTTACACGCACTCTGACCTTTGTTATATGCGTTGTAAGGCCAGCGCCACGTGCAAATTTAAAGAATGTTCTGTGGTATCTGCTGTCGTGAACCTTGCGATCATAGCTGGGCGTGGCACTGAGGTGAAATCCGGCTTCCTGGAGAACGAGGCGGTGACGTTCCGGCTGTGAGGCTGGGCATGCTACACATTGAATGGCCGAGCGTCTGGCGTTCCTGACTGCAAGGAAACACTTTAGGCACACCGTGTCCGGTGAAAAAGTGCGGCGAGCCCCAAGCACACGCGATAGCCGGTGTTAAGGCTCCCCCAGCCAGTCTTCCAAGTACACTTTACTCTGCCCTGCTAAAATGACGGGGGAGGGAACCAAACACACGTTGGGACAACAGCGCGTGCGACCTGCCTGAACATTCCTGTCATGTGGTTACACCTGATTGGCACGAAACGGAACTCTTTTTCTATTCTTCTTTTTTCTTTAGTGTCACATGTTTCTTGCGTTACAGTTAGGCTGAACGGAGTACTGTCTAGTTAGATCTTCTGAAATGACGCCAGTCCTACGTCGTGCTGCTTCCCTCGCATATATTGATGGCGTTCATTGGTCGTTCTTACTGTGCGCTATAATTTCAGTGTTTCTTCTAAGACGACAGAGAACGACAGACAGCTACTTCATTTCAACGTGTCATTTTGCAAGTTCTGCTTTTTTTTTTTTTTTTTACCCGCCGTGGTTGCTCAGTGGCTATGGTGTTGGGCTGCTGAGCACGAGGTCGCGGGATCGAATCCTGGCCACGGCGGCCGCATTTCGATGGGGGCGAAATGCGAAAACACCCGTGTGCTTAGATTTAGGTGCACGTTAAAGAACCCCAGGTGGTCAAAATTTCCGGAGTCCTCCACTACGGCGTGCCTCATAATCAGAAAGTGGTTTTGGCACGTAAAACCCCAAATATTATTATATTTTTTTTTCACGCTAGTAGTGGTTCTTGCCTCCCAGAAAGAAAAAAGGAAACCGAGCCGATGTGGCACAAGCTTGTGATGAAAAGTATGCCATCACATCAGGTGAAACGTAACTCCGTCTTATTCTCCTTGTTGTGGTTATCCTTTTCGCTCCCTTACCTCGTTGCGTTATTCATGCCATTGCAGGGGGACGACCTTCATAGAAAACGTGTAGCAGTTCTGCGGACACGCTACTTCGTTATCGTCGGCTTTCGCGTTTATATTCCGTATTTAAAGTTTTTCCGCGATCGCATCATTTAATAAACAACAACAGTAAAGTTTAGTAAAAAAAGAAAACGTGGCCGAAGTGCGCGCCGAAAGCGGGGAATGACTGATACGCTTCAGTACAGTTACAGTTAGGTTGCAAAGGCTGTTGACAAACGCCGTGGAGGTTGAGAAGTAATTCCGCCCCAGAATTGTGGAAGATCGCCGTTTTCGGGCTTCGCCGTGAGCAAAACCAGCTGGGCGCTTGGTTAGTAAGTCAGGAGGCGCTCTTTGGCGGCAGCGGGCCCGCGTCGCCGATTCGGGGCATCGTAAGCTGTCGCACGTGCGGTCTGGAAACGTGGGAAAGAGTGTGACGTTGGGGGGCTCCTTGGCCCGGAAGCGCGGAAGGAGGCGCCCTGCCTGGGACGGACCACAGGCGAAGCGTCATTAGGGCGTCAATGGGCATGCCTGGCGGGACAAAGGGGCAACTTGAAAGCCAGAGGGATCGTGTGACCCGATGCGCGGTCTCTCGAAAGACAGGCTGGCACCGGAGACACCATCCATCTCTGCACTTACAGTTGTATGGGCCCGCCGGAGGAGACAAACCGCGCACAAGACGGCACGGTGAATCGGTGGGTGCGCTTCGGCAGGGGTGCCCTTTGCGGCACGCAGGGCGCGATGTTTAATTAAGGCGCGAGGACGGGGCGACGCAGGTGTTCCTTTCCGCGTAAGTGTTCTTCAATACGTCGGGAGATTTACTCATGCATCTCGCAGAGCAGGATGGGTGGAATGTTATTTGTTTATTTGTTGTTTGGCGGTTCCTTTCTCTCCCTCTATCTCTCTGAATGTTCCGGGGAACGCAGGGAGAGGGTGAGAGAGAGATTGACCAGTGAGTGACAGCCCAGATGACCCATTCAGGTCACCGGGGTGTCGTGATTTGCCGTGAGGGGATTCGGGTGGAGTAACTGAACGGTTAAAACCTGGCTTCCGACCTCTCACGGAGGTTCCGGACGCAGGAAAGGTGCTCTGCACTTTCGGCTCTGCCGAGTTAAGGCGTCGGTCCCAGTGTAACCGAAGGGTCTTGACGTACGAACGGTGTTATGCACTATCGGCTATGTCGAGCTGATACGTCAGACTCACTGTAAATAGCTGTCGATGTATATATTGTGAACACAAAGTCTATTATTCTCCAAGTGCAAAAGTCTATGGCGTCCCATCTCTGATGGAAGAGGAGAAGCGACGACGACGGCAGCTGAAGAGAAGTTTCTAAAATTAAATTAAATTATAGGGTTTAACGTGCCAAATTCACTTTGTGATTATGAGGCACGCCGTAGTGGCGGACTTCGGAAATTTTGACCACCTGGGGTTCTTTGACGTGCACCTAAATATAAGTACACGGGTGTTTTCGCATTTCGCCCCCATCTAAATGCGGCCGCCGCTGCTGGGATTCGATCCCGTGACCTCGTGCTCAGCAGCCCAGCACCATAGCCACTGAGCAACCATGGCGGCAGAGAAGTTTCTCTACCAAGTAAGCTGGTTACGCCAGCTTGGAGCACTCTGTGCTCCGAGTACAGGAAGGTAGAAACTTTAGTTAGGTGTTCGATATAATCGAGCGACTGCAGACGGGATTGTAGGGTTGACATTTTCGTTGGAAAGAGAGAAAGGCAGCAGCTCTGACGTAGCGTCGCCATTAGGGACTGTCAAACCGGGACTGACGAAACGCGACTCATTCGCTTTCAGCGACCGCAATTTTTTTTTTTTTTTTTTCGGCCACTGCACGGAGAAAGCTTTTGCAAGAATTCGCGTCGACCAGGAGTCGTCGGCGGTAGCGCGGGTGTTGCTTCGGCGCGTAAGCCAATGCTGCTTGCTCAGAGAAAGAGAGGGAGAGCGAAAGAACGAGAGCAGTCGGTACAGTGTCCCACATGTCCCCACCGTGGCATCGTTGAAAAGACCATCTTAACGGAGTGCGGGACCTTGAGACTCGGTGGCGCGAGACGAGATTGCCACGCCGCTTGCATGTGGCCGGGGTTGCCCCAGTGAACTGCGCCGGTGACTTGTGACGCAAGCGCAAGCGCGAGCAATCTCGCGTCCTCACGACAGCTGTCCTCCCCCTCCCCCGATCCGCTCTGCACTCTTCAGCTCACCCCCCCGGGATACGCAGCCAGCTTCGTACGGTCGACTTGTACTAGGATCCACCGCGACGGTCGTCGTCAACGCTTTCTCGAGAAGTCGCTACTGCTCGGTCCGCATAATAGCTTTGGCTCGCATGTCTCGAGGTCACGGCACGATCGAGCCTGCGTGGGGGTCGTTATGCGCGACCAGCTCGGGAGCCATATGGCCCCCTGCAGTTCCCGACCAGATCGCCCCCCTCAAAGAGCGTTCAACGCTTGCGCGTTGCTTCGGCTTCGTTCGATTGTCACGCGGAGACGTTCAATGGTAATTCCGAAGCCAATGCTCATTGTAATCTCGCGCACAATGTGTGCACGTCGCTGCCACAAGGCTGCGCTCGATGCTCATCGACGGGTTCGCATGCATGCCGGGTGCCGTTAGTGCAGTCACATGTGAAGTGCACGTGCGGCGCACACGAGTAGGAAACGGGTTGAAGAAAAGTTTAGTGAGAACAGTTGACTGTCGTACTGCGCAGTAAATATACTTGTAAAAGCGCGTATCTGCGCAGTTGCGTATGGTTTCGTGTTAAGACTCCGTCGATTGGCCGACCTTGAGCGACAGTGCTCTAGTCATTGATGTCACTTTCCTTTGAATTGACCGACTTGGCTATACACTAATCAGACCACTTTTGCAAATATCCGTTAAATAGAGAGGGATTCACCCACATTAAAGCGCAACGAAGATACACATAGGGAGGAGTCGCTTCTGTGTTGTTTCGTGCTATACTTCCACGTGGCTTCCTGTTTCATGCTTTTTTATTTCTTTTTACGGTCTAATTTCATTTCTGCATTACCTGATGTTCGCTTAACGTTGGTTCTTCGTTTCTTCGTGGAGAGTTGCGTGATGGTTAAAAGCAGCTTGCAAACCCCATTCGAGAACATCACCTGCCGGTCACGAAGCTCCAATAATTCGAGCAGCATCGAGTCTCAACTGCAATCGAAAGTCGCCTCGTCGCACTGGGCGAGTGTACCGAGTTCGATGCCCTTTAGTTTTAACGAACCTCGAGAATGCCCGGCCGACAGGGCCATCTGGTGCACCAATCCCAACAATGCGTGTATAAATGCGATGCTCGTCCGCATCGCGCGGCGGCCTTTCGACCCCACGGGGATTCGAAGATTCACCGTCGGGAGCGCGCGTTGGCTCGCGTTCGGACCGAACGCACCGGAAGGAACGTCTCCGTTCTAAACGCTCCGGCCGGTACACGGCGATGACGATGAAAGGCAAGCGCCGCGGAGCAGATCGTGCCCCGACACAATCGGGGTCGAAGGGGAGGTGCGGTTACCGAGCGCCTGCAAATTGCCCGGGCAGCCATTTCGCACACGTATAGAGGTATATGGGCCTCCGGGAGAGCTGTCGGTCATGCTCGTATACCGGCAGTGGTAACTGGGGTGGTGACGCGCGCCCGGCCGAGGTGCATGCGGACTTGAAGTGAACCGAGAGCATTGTTTGAATTCAGCGGCACGTATTAGAGGACGGCTGGTGCATAGGGGAGGACGCACTTGCACCGATCCCCCGCTTACACCGCCCCCTTCGTTATGTCCGAGCACTCTGGATCCGTCGCTTTCGCTGAGTAGCCAAGTCTAAGTAACGCTCAAGTAACGACGTTTAAGTGAGCTGACGCTACGTGTTCGTTGTGATGTTACTTCGGATGGTATTCAGTTTAACACATTCCCTTGCAACCGCAGAAAAGGGTTTTTGAGCGAACTAATACACTCGTTTGAAAGGGTTATCATTACTATTCTTTTTTCGATTTTAGCCTTTCCCCACAATGAGTGTTTTGCCCAGTGCAGGCTCCGTTTTCTTTTGCAGCGGTAGCTTTTATTCGATCCCAATCTCTAGACTTCCGGATATCCACCAAGGTAACCCGAGATGTTTATAAGCTATCCGAGATGCTTATAAAAGAAATAAAGTGAAAAGAGAAGAAAAAGGCCACGCAGCACTACAACTGGATTCGAACTATGGACCTGCAGATTGCCAGCAGGAAGTGTCACCTATCGGGCGCACCGTTTTTTTTCTTTTATTTCTCTTTCTTTTGTTGCCTTTACGACTTCTGTGCAAAACATTTGCAATGACACTGGTACTTATTCACCGACATTACCACGCAGACTAATAAAGCGCCTAAGCAGTGCGGTGGCGCCTCCAGCTGCTGGGATAGGCGGACGCCACGCTCTTCGGTTTATCTATAAACCAGCACCAAGGTGAAACAATTTAAGCGAAGCTATAGCAGTAAGGTCTGAAATGTATGGAGGACAGCGGGGGACAAAACAGTCGCGTATTCCCGCTTTACGACCGAGGAGCGCAACCTCCGCAACAAATGCGGTGTTCTTATCGGTAGTGGATTGCTCCCGCGTACATCCACGAATGGGTATTGCAACCGATGCTGCCTGAAACAGTGCTAGACATACAGCACATAATATTGCGCCGGTGCTGATGCTACGCCAGAAAGAATCGGTGGCTGAAGAACTACGATTGGTTGACGCGCCATGCTTTGTTTTATTTATTTAGGAATACTGCGAGCCGTAGCTCTGGTCCAAGCAGGAGGGACTATAATCAAGAGCAGGTTTTGTCTAACTACATGCCAACAGAACGCGTTAATAGAGTATCTTAATACAAATAAGGCAAACGTATAAGTCTGCATCGAGAAAGTATATGAGATAAGTAATATACACTGGAATCAATCAAACACATCAGCAACTGTCCTGACACTTGGCAGGTGAACTATAGAACACCGAGTTGAAACGATTTAAAGGAAGCCAGTGGTAAAACAGCAACAAAGCAGGATAAGAAATAAAAGAATAAAGCCCTGTGCCTCCACTTAGCCACATGGGGACGCCATATACCGTGCGTGAAGTAGCAGGTTTGCATTCATATCCTACTATGACCATTTGACGTGCTCGAATACTCACTTAGCGCAAACTGCGGGGAAATAAACCTGCGTGGCTTTTTACTTGCTTGAAATGTTGATTTGCCCGAGCACTCTTAAATTTGGTAAGGCCTTGCACAACGTCCTGAAAGTACTGAAATGGCCTGATAACTGTGTTATTCTAATGAGCACCCCTATTTTTCAACTTTTCAGGAAGAAGTAGAAGGATGCCAAAAGGGTGTTTAGACATCCAATTCACCTTCGAGGGCGTCATTTTTCTTAGTGTGCGGTCGGCCGAAATTAATCGTTAATCACTGACCATGCTCGTGTGCCATACGCTTTTTAATTCCCTTTCCTCATTACACGAGTTGAGTTCGCTTCCCTGCAACGCAATGCTGCTGAACTGAAAGGGTGCATAGCTTTTGAGCACATCATAAAAAGAAAGGCGTGTTTAATAGTCGTATTTCCAACACCGATGTCAGGCAGAGAGACAACACAGTGTTAAGTTCCCCATATAGTGTTTCCCAATTTTATATTTGCGGCATAACTTGGCGAAGCAGCTTGCTTGCTGTGATTTGTTTTGAGAAGCGCTGAGAAAGGGGTCAGTTTTCCTGTGCTTGTTTTTTTCTTCTTCCTTTTTTTAAAAGTCGTTGACGAAGAGAACTAAGAGCGATACTCTACGTTTTTTTGAGAGAGCGAATGAGATCTATTGACGATAGGTGAGGGGACACGCCACGTTTCTTCAGATAAAACATATACGTTGGCACAAGCACTTCACAACGCGCTTATGCCATTTGCAATGCGTCGACACTATGTAGACATTGCTCATTGACTGACATTCCTTCTGAAAGTTAAGTATCTCGGGCATGTTATTAATCACATCAAGGATTGTGGCTGCGGAAGCAAAGAAATCTGTCCTTTCATTATTGTGCATACAGTGTTCCAAAGCATAAAATGCCAGATTTCACTCGTGTACGGGGCAAAGAGAAACGGTGCGAAGTACAGGAACCACAGAAAGAGGACCAGAGATCCCTGAAAAGGGAGGTGAGAGCCCCTGGTACTAGAAGTTACATTCAATATATAAGTAAGCGCGTTCAGCGCTCGCCTGTGGCCTGTCTATTCCTCTTTCTGTGCCTTCTACTGGTTCCGCGTTTTTCTTTCTTTTCTTTTTACCATGTACAACACATACCAACTCGCGCAGTTTTCGCTTTCAGCAGACTCTGTACAGTCCACCGCGAAGCAATCACTGAGTGGCGATTCTCTTCGCTTCGATCTCATAACTGTAGGACTTAGCGTTGTGAATTCTCACAACACCACGACATAGTGCACCGCCGGGAATGCGGACAGTGGTGAGTGTGATTGTCACGCCGCTACCATTCAGTAACTTCAGAGGAGAAAGTCCGTAAGTAGATTTAACCAGCCTTACTGAAACGGGCTGGTGGAAGATGGGTGTACGTGGTATATTCGGAAAGAAGGCGCGAACATAGCATACGGGGCACTGCACCTGAACCCGACGCTCTGCAGGTTTGTTACCGTGTATGCTTGTGCTTGTTACTTGCGCATGTTGTGTGCTTGTATAGTGTGTATTAGTGGCTGGTTTCATGCATCGCCAATATCACCTGGAGTCGCATTGCTGGGCGCATGGCTCGGAAAGCACCTCCAGCACCCGTTAAATAACGTCTCTCCACTTCCCTATTCGTCATTGTACAGTCGCCGTCAGATTTAGCCAGAACGATTAATACACATACATATCTAGCGGCTTAACTTTCAAAAACGCTGGCTGTAGGGAGCACGTCTTGTTTGCTTTATAAGGAAGGAAGGCGCTTTGAGCTATCGCATTCAGTGCACCCAAGCTGGCAATCTCTAGCGCTCTGCGCAGGAGAAGCTCGGAGGCACACTTCGAAATCTGCTGGGTTAAGTATGACGGAAACTGTGCGTATGTTTTTGCTAGCTAAAGCAGTAATAAATATATAAAGAGTAACTATACAGTAGTGCAGTGATAAAAACACTTGACTCGTAATGATGTGGTCGTCAGTTCAAACCCCGCCCGCACCCCGGAGCGACAGACCTGCCGAAAGAAGGCGCTAAGCAACGAGCTGTTTGTGGTGTATATAATGGCCCGTCGCCGTTAAAAATGAACTGACCTTCGCATGACGCGAATTCCGACACCCTCCTGCGCAACTCGCGGCTTAGCACACCTGCATCTCAAAAAGGATGGTTTTCCGACCTCTGCGCACAGTGCTGAATGCGAGGTGAAGGCCTCCGCGCGAAGAGATCAATGCGTCGATACCCTCGACGGGAGGTCTCGGCGAACGCCGGAGAAAAGACGCTTGTTTCGCCTCCATCACGGCCTGCACCGCGAAGGCGTCAATGACTCCATTTATTTCTTCTCAACGGCATGGGCGTATCTCCCCTCCCCCTGCATCCATAGCGGGGCCCAGATTAATCCCGCGATAGCATTGTCGTCGAAACCGGCGAGGCGGGATGCTCCCCGCGAAATATATGCAAACATGTTGAGTAAAAACGCGGCTTCTCGGCGTACATTGTGGCAGTTGTATCACGCCGCAAAACAAAGAAAGACAGAAAGAACAGAAAAGGAAAGGAGAGAAGAGGGTGGCGAAAAAAAAAAAAAGGTCAACAAACAGAGCAAACAACAAAGGGATGAGCATATTGCGTGATGCAAGTGGCCGTCGTCTGCTCTCCGAGGACCCATTGTTCGCCTGCTACGCGCTCGGCTTTTCCACGTGAGCGCGAAAGTGAAAGTCGTTTTCGCGCGGCTAACTTTCACATCCTCCGAGAAGAAGGGGCACACACAGACGCACATAGGCTTCACTTTTTCATGTTTACCCTCCGCTTTCACACTTGCGACCTCAAGTGCTCTTTCTCCCTCTCCTGGGAATGTGTAGCAGCGTTCCTTCCTCCACCTGCTTTGATCCGCAGCCAAGCCGCGCAGCCGCGTAAGTACTACCGTTCACCTCCCTTCTGCCTTAAACATGCAACACAGCAACACCGGCATCCGGGAAGCTCGTTCCGGTAGGCCGCAGCCAGACTTGCTCACTGGCCCGCTTCTCTAAAAAAAAAAAAATGAAACAGAACGAAAAACGAACGAACGAGCAAACAAACAGAAAGACCAGAAAGCAGGAGAGCGCCCTCGGCCTCGGTAGCGAAGTCTGCGCTGCGAAATGTCGTCACCTTTTTTTACGTAACGGGTTCTGTCGCTGGGTTTTTACCTGCTTTTCGCTTCTTTATCTGCGCGAAATTGCGAGAGCAGGCGCACGCTTGCATTACGAAAAAAAAAAAAAGGGTAATGTGGCAGACGCTTTAGTTACCGTATCTCCAGCGTGTCTTACTTCGCCGTCTGTGCGGGAGCTTGTATTCCAAGGCTCCGTGGTAGCGAACTTGCAGCACGATCTTTAAGTGGGACGCTCGGTAGTTAGCTGGATGCCCGGTAATCAGGGCTGACGTCAAACAACAACTTCAACGAATTCAAGATCTCAATTGGCACGCTATACTGTAATGTGCGAATCAGTGGTTGAACTGTTGTGTATAAGTATCAAGGTGGTAATCGGTTTTAATGATCTCGGGCAACACAGTGAGGTCAGGGAATGGTGCTCAACAACAGACTACATTCATGTCGTTAATGAGGTTGTCGAAAGATTTCCGCAATATATCCAGTCTCTATCTTTGTCGCGCGAGAGAGCGCTAAATCAAGTGGGAACATCAACAGTCGCGCAAACGTTGTATGATAGAAGCAGGAGGCAAAATTTGTACGCGGAGACGTTAAGATACCGAGATCGTATTTGTATATAAACTGCGTAGAAACTTTTGCTTGCGTTTTCCACGAAACGATTGGGAAAATGTCGATATCGATCGATTATGCCATCAGACAAGTCGGTGCAGCCTCTCTGTTATAGTTCACGGTAGAAATTGCAGATTGACACCAGAGGTCAGAAAATGCGCGAGTGAGTTCAGTTAACAGCTCTTTGAGACAGGCTTTTTGTCCGCCATAATAGCTAATTAGACACACGGCAATTGCTGAAAAAGAGTCAACGGTGCTGCGCGCACGACATTCCCTACCGGTATAGGTCACCAGTTCGCTTGTATGTGAGAGAGATTGAAAAAAAGAAACTGCAATGGCGGTGTTTCGAGCCAATCAGAGCGTCCGCAGAAGCCTTCTGGGCCAATCCGAGCTGACAAGATGGCGAAATCGGCAATATGGTGCAATTCTGCAACGTCCAGAATAGGGACCCCTCGTTGCTGTTGCAGGAGCTTGCGGGAAACAACAGGGAGATTTAGAAATTGGGGGCCCGTAATTGGGGAACGCTATAGGCCAGACACACAAAAAGGAACGCAAGGAGCGTACAGAATAACGCAAAAAGGCTTACAAAGCAGTTTGGATTTTTTGTTACTCAGAGTCGCTTGCGGACGTTATCACACTAAAGCTCCCTATAGGTCGGCACCTTTCGGCTGCAGGCGCCTCTTCCGGACACGACGCGAGTCGCATACATTAGCGCGATTCGCGGGCTGTTTTTTTTAAAGCGAGGCATTCTTACCGAGTTGGAAGCACGTTTTCGTACGTATCTGAACGCCGAACGCCGCGGACACATGTTTCGACGAGTGGCGTAGACCGCTCTTCCTCGCTGGCGAGCTAGAGCGTTGACATGCTTGGCGCGTTTCGATCCGCCGTTGCAGTGGAATAATTTATGCATGATGTACTGCATGTATGTAAATATGTGTATACAATATTCAGCCTGTCTACAATTCACTGCAAATATTTCTTCGTGTAACGTGCTGCTCTTTAAGCTCTAGCATATGTACCTCGGAAACTACACTTCATATGCGCACACGCGTGGTTCGCGAGCCACTCACACCAAGAGTGTTTTCGCTGTACGTAGATGTCAGCTGGAGTTGAGTCTGCTCGTTTGTTGTGCCTTCTTTTTTTCCGTTGCAGTTGCCCAGCTTACTCCCATGCTCGTCCCCGCACGCATACTTTGCGCCGGCTTCTCCCTGTTCTCGGTGTCTACCGCTTAACACGGCAGCACGCTGTGCGTCTAATCAGTTCCGACAGCCCCGTACACTTAGCTACTGCGCTTTCCTAACCAGTTTCGAGGAGACGTTATAACTGCAAACGCGGTGCTTCCTCAATTGCTGCCTTGAATGCGAGAAGAGGCAGGGCGGGGCATCTTACAGCGAAGCTGTTAAGTGGAGTCCCGGAACGGTTTTTCGCCCGGCGTGGTCGACGTCAAATGTAAAACCAAACACTACGCGTGTAGGAACCCCTAATTTGTTTCGAAACGTATTGATCAATAATTATAAAACGAAAGTTATCTAGCATATATCTCATTCGAATAGACAACTTCTATGCGTGTTTTTTCTTCTTTTATTTTTTTACCACTATCCCGCCATTTCTGTTTCTTGATATACCGGATGTCGCGATATAACGGCTCCGCGTTGGAGGTCGGCTAGGAGTCTGCACTGCTGCGACGGTGAAAGATGACGTCGTTTAGCTGCAACGCATCATCGCATCAGGGCCGGTACTGTAAGTACAGCCACCTCCTTGACTCCAACACTGGCTTAGCCTCAGTTCCTTAGCCTTATAGCCTTGTAGTTCAGCTTAAGCGCCGCTCCACTATGTCTGATGTATATCGGTCATTGAATTGGCCCCTGCCGTTGGAGATCCACACGTCCTCGAAATAAACTTTTTTTGTTTCTTTTCGAGCGCACTTTTATCGAGCTGAGCGCTAATCACGTTCTGAAATGTAAGGTAGCTATACTAGCCCTCAGGTCGAAGCAGTGCCGGCTATCTTCAAAACACATCCATATAGCTATATTGTTCTACTAAACTTGCGAGTTTCTGACAAACGCTTGTTCAATACGCGACCCAAGTAACACTTAAAAACATATTTTTCTTCTTTTATCTGGTCCTGCCAGCTACAAAACCATTCTAATTCAGAATGTAATAAAAAAAATAAGAGCGTAAGCGCGGTATTAAATGCCTTCTTTATGACAAAAACACACCCGCGAGAGAGCACACACTGTCGCGTCACTGAATCTACCTGCGCTACAGCTACAGCGTGCTGGAAGACCAAAGTGTTTGGCGCGTCCTTGCGGGAACCGTGCCCTTTCCAACAATGACGCCGCCAAACAGGCAGGTGGGCTTGCGTGGAATACGTCGTCCACCACGAATCAGTGTGGGCGTCCGTACAAACTCAAGTTTGTCTGGGAGATGCAGACATTGATTGCCTAATTTACCTCACTGTTAATTGCATTCGCTCTATACTTGCTGGGTTAGCCGCGATTGCAGCTGCGAAAAGCTCTCGCGCGGTTCATCGCAAGCGCCACCTAGCCACATACATACATACATACATACATACATACATACATACATACATACATACATACATACATACATACATACATACATACATACATACATACATACATACATACATACATACATACATACATACATACATACATACATACATACATACATACATGCATACAGCGAGACGCGCAAATTGGGGCTGTTAAAGTGTTCATCGAAAGCAAAAGCTTCATTAGCATCTTCCTGTGGCGTGGGGGGTTACCTGTATATCTAACCGCTGTCGACTGCACAACAGGTGCACCGTGAAGTCAAAGCACCGCGCTCCTACAACTCGCGGAACGCGTGTTACATGATTTGTCAGCATTGTGCGGAGAGTTCATTTTTTTTTTTCAGTTTTACGGAAAGTTTTTTTTAAAAATCGCCTGTGGCAGATACAGCGTAATCATTCTTCTTGGGCTAGTTTATTCGAAGAGGTGGACATTACTGGCTCGAGAAATGTAATCACACATTAAACCAAGTAACGTAAGCTCACTAATGAGCTTTCTAATCAATTGCTTTACGGTACATATTGAAATTTACGAATTGTAGCCATTGAGTTTGCAACACGATCATGCACATAATATGAATTTCCAGGGTTACACCAGTTTCGAGGTACTATTTCCGAAAGTGTGGGACGAAACACATAGGTGTTCCATTTACTTTTGCGCTTCAGTGCACGAAAGGGCACGCCTTTCAAGCTCACAGGATACAATACGTAAATTGCCATATGTGCGGTAAAGCAATTAATTAAGAAGTTATTTATTGAATCTTTGTGAACTCTTTGACTATCTGTTTCAATTTCTTGTGAAAGTAATATGTCCGCCACTGAATGTTCTAGCTCAAGGACTAGAACTATGGTATCTGCGGCAGACGACTTGTATGTATGTATGTATGTATGTATGTATGTATGTATGTATGTATGTATGTATGTATGTATGTATGTATGTATGTATGTATGTATGTATGTATGTATGTATGTATGTATGTATGTATGTATGTATGTATGTATGTATGTATGTATGTATGTATGTATGTATGTATGTATGTATGTATTTTTTGATAGTTTGTTCCCCAAGCCCAGAAGTCCGACGCTGTAATCAGTAGGCCATGGACGTATGTCTAAAGATGTCAGTTTCGCCATAAGGTCGAAGCAATGAATGTGGTAGTAACATCTTAGAATATTACACGAACTGTAAGACCCGTAGCTGTAGTGGCAGTATGAATTGAACTAAACGTAAACTGACTAGTGAGAGAGAGAGAGAGAGAGAGAGAGAGAGAGAGAGTGAGACGTCAAAGAGAGTAAAGGCAGGGAGGTCAAGCAAAACAGTGTTCGGTTTGCTACCCTACGCTGGGGGAAGGCAGAGGGTGAATATAAAGCGGGAAGCGGGATAGAGTGAACACTGTGCAAGGCGCCTTGAAATCAGTCAAATCCAAGGAAGTGTCCCGCCGACACATTGGGCTGCCGTCATTCTGCTGTGTGAAGCTATTCTTGGTGCTTCCCCATAGCTCGTGATGCGCTAAGTAAAAACGAGCTGTTCTTCCAAGGGTCCCTGTTTGAATCCTTCCATCGTAGAAATTTATTTATGTTTATTGATTAAATCCAACATCTTTCTTTAGCGTCTTTACCACCACTTTGCCGTATCGGGTACGTATCAAACCTCTTTCATGGGCTGATCCCGGAAGTAGAGCACAAAATTCTGAGGAATAATTTTGCCAAGAATGTAAGACTTGGTACGAGCAACTTTAGTGATAGAACGGTGTGACAATGCAATCCACATATACCTAAATATAGGGACCCTAGTTCCCAAAGTACTTCCGGTTAAGCACTCTGAAACGATACAATTTACAATAGTCTATACCTATATAGAACTCTCCAGCTCCTTTCTTTCTTTATCTCTACTTTGTTATCACTTTAGCTCCCCCTCCCCTCTTTCCCCTGCGTAGGGTAGCAAACCGGATATCCCCTCTGGTTAACCTCCCTGCCTTTCCCCTTTCCTCTGTCTCTCTCTCTCCAGCTGGCCACAGTATTTCTAGATGTTTGAAAAGTGAATTTTACTGCTAAGCGCAGCAAGAAAGCTGCATGCAGGAGCTCGACACATGGAACACATTCCTTATATCTGAACACGAAAATAGCATGTGCCTATAGTATACTATAGGACAAAAGACTTATATTTGCTTGGCTAACTTAAGTGTCAAAAATGCGTGACCGGAACTTTCCCGGGGTCATGATCGCACTGCTGCCTCAGGACTGACAAAAAGGGTCTATACGGAACCTCGCAACGACGGTGACGACCAAAATTCGCGTGGAGTGTCCGCATAATTCCTATAACAATAAAAGCCAGAAAAAGAAACAACGCCTTTGCGAATTTCCCTCATGCAACGCTCTAAGATGCTTGGCGCGTCGCAAAGCAACAATCTACTTACAAAAAAAAAAAAAGTGAGCGCGCGCATCCTCTAGTTGACGATGAAGATAGAAGTTCAGGGACGCGTTCGTCGGTGAGATTCGCCGCGCGTCTGTCATCCCGCTTGTGGCTCGCTTCTACAAGGTCGAGCACGCCGTGTCTTGCGATTTCAACACCTTTTTAATGCTGAACAAAACTTCCCGCTGCTGGCTGTGAAAGCGTCCACCAACCGTTGGCTGGGTGACGCGTTCGTCACTGGAATCTGCAGCGCGCGTCTCTTGTCATTCTTGCGCGCCATTTTGCCCTGGTGGCCCGCAAGAAAGCTTCACGTATACACCCGGATTGCCACATGTCGCGTGGAATGTGCGTAATTTTGTTTTCGCTGCTTTTCTCGCTGGACCGCGCTGTACGGATCGGTATAAGGACGTATCAGGCCAACGCGTCAAGACACGCAGAAAAAAAAGAAAAACAAAGGACGGTTCCATGCTTTTGCAGTTTCCTCGCATTGCGCACGCTCCAACGAGTACGAAAGCACGCAGGCACTATAGGCACTATACAGGCACGAAAAGTGAGAAACGGCCTTAGCGCGCGTACTCCCCGGGAAATACTGCAGGCTTTTTGATAGCTTTTTGCAATCGCCAGAAGAAGTTTGGAGAGCACCAAGCACCGTTAAAAGAAGAAAATGCAGAACCCTTTCTTTTTTTCTCTCTATTACAGTTCACATACTTACAGTGTGATATCGGGCGTTTCAATGCGCGTGCGCGTGTCGGACCAATGAAGTGCATATCCTGATTCGAGGCTATGCACGGCCACGCGAGAAATACATGCAAATTTTTTTTCGCTACCGCTGTAGTCTGGGAGGCATACTTGTTTTCGCGATGGTAGAGGAGAAACGTTAGGAGATAGGAAGACGGCGGCGTGGTTTAAATAGCAAAGGCGAGGCATCTGATATTCAAGTTGAAATTATAAGAGGAAGGAGTGCACTTGCGAAGGTCACGTGATGCCGTGGAAGGGATAACCGGTGGTCTAGCGGAGTAAGCGAAATGTGTGCCAAGGGAAAGAAAGCGAAGCCGAGGGCAGGCGAGGAATGCGGACGGCAAACGCAGGACGGAGCTAACGAGAGACCTATGGGAATGTCCTTCGTCCTGCAACGGACATAAAATAAAGTGATGATTATTATTATTATTATTAGAATGATAATTATGGTGGCGGTGGTGGTGAGTGTTCGCCAGCGCCACTCAGGACCATGGCGGGAGAATGTGGAACATCCTTTTGTTTTTTTTGCCCGATGAAGCCGCGTAACACGTGAACTTAGGCGCAGGCACATGACTAATGAGCCCTCGTATGCTGCCTAATAGCATCAACTGTGCCAGATTCGAGACCCTCGCTACGAATGAACGCGAGGAAGGGTAATCAACGGTTTTATTTTTGTTGCAGTATACACAGTACACAGGAGGTACGCGACCTGTTTTTTAACCATTTCTTTCCAGAGTGTGGCAAGGAATATGACGAGGCATGACGCATGCCCTCTCGCTGGAATTTTGTGCGCTTCTCTATTTCTTCGATGGCAGTGTCGTCACAACAAACTGTAATGGGAGTCCGTGTACTTTACTAGATGGCGACCAAAGCCCTCTAAAGCAGAGGAAAGGCTATAGTTGACTGGTCTGCCAAAGAAGCAACCTTCGACATACGCGTATAAATGTACGCTTTATCGAACGAGGAAACAACGACGTAAAAAAAAAAAAAACGAAGTCAAGTCTTGCCGGTGACTACTTTCCCTCGGAAAGCGAGCAGATAGCGGGTCGTGCTTGGGCGATTCCTGTAAACAGCCAAGAAACACCGAGAGCCGACAGAACGGTGCCATCTCGCGCATAAATTTTTTAGCAACGGTAACGCGGTCCTGGGCAGCATGTGGAATAAGGTAGATTCAAACTTAGATTGAGAGACCGCTAACAGATATCCCTGGGTGAGGCACTTTAGAAACCGGGAAAGCGCTTCCCTGCAACACCCCCCTTACGACAACGCGCGCACGTACGACTACAAGAGGTATACTCGCAAGCTCTTGTGTCCGTGTTCGGCTTGGTGGCGTTATTCCTGCGCTGCCCATTCACCTACACAAAATGAAGAAAAAAAAAGCTTCGGCAGAGACACCTAAGACTGCTGACGTGTGGGAATGCGCAAGCATCATAGTCGCTTTTGTGAAATTTTTTTTTCTTTTTCCGCGCATTCCCTGTGCGCGCAAGCCCTTAGCTGTTTTCTAAGTGCGCTTCGGTAAGGCCACATCGACGCACGCCAAGCATCTCAACGCACGCGCTTGTCCGCGAGGAATTCGTAACTCGAAGGACTCCTCAACGGTGTTCAGCTGGACATTAGCGCGTCTTATAATTTATACACGTTTTATTCACTCATGACGTGGCACCACCTACTCCCTATTGGTTGCGCCGTCACGTGGCCAATGACGCACGCACTAGGCGCGCATTTAGTCAACCAGAACCGCGGAGTCATCGTGGCGTCGCCTAGGAAGGACCTATAAATAACGTTGAGCACCACCATACCCCACACAAAAACTGCAGCTAGCTGTGAACTTAAAAGGGTGTCGACGATAAGCAACTTATCAAGAGGTGGTGCCAGTCCGGTTGAAAACCTGCAAGCTCATGCGTTCCTATAGGCCATATGTGTTGGCTAGTACTTGCACGTTTCTTCGCTTATAGTATGATTCTCGCATATACATGATGCAATAAATATAATGTAAGAAAAAAAAAAGGGAAGAACAGTCATGACGCCGGGAAAGCGTGCTCGTTTCCCACGCCGGAGGCCCGGGTTCGATTTCCACCCCGACCGAAATTTTCTATTCAAAGCCAATAATTTACTTTGTTTACAGGAACTTCCCAGAGAAATTTGACGTCAATGTGAGCATTTTGGGACGTGCTTTTACATTTTGCGCCGTCGGCCATTGTTTGGTACCACCTTTCGGTCACGCCGACTACGCCGACTACGCCGACGGATTTTCGCGTCATGGGGCGTATAAGTGCTTCCGCGTTCAAAACAGAGTGGTTAGCCATCACTGAGCTCGGTTTGTTACCTTGCACAAGTACATGGAGGAATGTGAAGAGAAAAGCTAAATATAGGGAGAGAGTACAGAGTTCAGGTGCGTTAAAAAAAAAGGAGCTGGAATGTTCGTCACTGCCTCGCAGATGGTTTTTCAGACAGGCTGTATTCAAAAGCCGGAGCAGCACTCTCAATAAGCCTGTAGAGAAAGGGAGAAATCCTCTTAAATCATTCAGTCTGTCAGAACGTCTGGTTTGCGCGAGCGGCTTTAACTCGAGTACTGTCCGTACACGTATCTACACCTTCTCTCTCCTTTCTCTTCCCCTTCTCCCTTCCCGCAGCGTAGGGTAGCGAACCAGACTCTTGACTGGTTAACCTCCCTGCCTTCCTATATTCATCTCTCTCTCTCTCTCTCTCTTTGTCTCGCCCACTCACTCGATAGATCAATCGATTGTCAATCCAATCGATCGGTCCATTCAATCAAGCGAATCAATAAATCAAATCGATCAACGCTTGCCCGTGCATCTAGAGCGTCTCTCTCCCGCGGGGCGATGCGACCGAGCGCGCCGGCGACCAACCAACCCCTCGCGGGCACAGCAGCTGGCACATCAAGGGCGCCCGCCGTCGTGTGTCTATCGCGGGCCCTCGACGAGCGGCACTGGGCCGACTGTATAAGGTTCGCTGGAGCGCGGCCGAGCGGCGCCGGCGCGAAGCCGGGCCACACGGGCAGCGCTCGCATGTGTGTGTGTGCGCGCGCGTGTGTGTGGAAGGCGTGAGCGGCCGGGCCGGCATCGTGTAGGCGGAACCACTTACAGCGTGCGCGCGGTCAAGGAGCGTGGGACGGCAGACGCACCACGCGTCGTATACCCCCCTCTGTGCACGCCATCGGACGTCGTCGCTCCTAATGTGCGGTCCGTGCGGCCGAAGACCTAATTGCGGGTCTTCCGTACACACGATGCAGTCTTTATTTCTTTGTTACACCGAAGTATCGAAAACGGGGGAAAAAAATAAGAAAGAAAAGAAGTTAACAGTACGGTGATGGCGTGGGCCTCAAACAAAAGGCACCGAGTGTGGAGAGAAGGCCAGCTTGTTTACGAGACCGGCTGATCGTGATGGACATTTTACGACTTTTTTGCGTTATTGGATGGACGGAGTTGATTGACTTGGCGTCTAATCTCAGAAACTGCAGAACGCGCCCTATTGTTACTTCATTCTTTCTTTTTTTTTCTAAATTGACTCGCTTAATTAAGCCCGTCGCCGAGAACAGCTCTATTACTGGAACTTTTCTCATGTCACCTCGTGTTTTCATTTCTTGGTCATTGAGCAATTTATTGTTTTCGGAGAAGCCGGCGACGTCATAGTCGCGGCCAACGTTTGAAATTTGGCCCAGATAAACCAATCGATCCACGAGCAGCCGCGGTCAGAAATAGTTGACGGCTTATGTTACGCTGCCTGTCTTTGCTGAAAGTGACTGCAGTAGGCCACAAGCTTCTAAACAATTTTTTTTTAATGCGACGACGTCTAAGCAGTTCTTACGAGTTGGAAATGCGAAAGCATTAATGCCCGACTGAACGCCGCTGAGTGGTCCTCCGTATTACGACCTCCTCGCGGGCAAGTGAGCGCGTTGAAACGCTTGGGGCGTTTTAATTTGGCCTCACCGAGGCGCAGTTAAAACGCAGATGTGAGCATGCGCGGACGAGGAACACGCGGATGACACAGTGGCGTCGCGATGATGCCCTCTCCCCTCGCGCCACATCTGCGACGCGCTACCGAGGTAGCAAAGGGGGGGGGGGGGAGTATTCTGTAAGAGTCCACTTAGTGGCCTGTCCATTCCGGCCGCCGCTGATTCGCTAGGTGCCCTCGTCTTTTCCTCGCTCGTACAGCTGCATCCAATCAGCAGCGGCGGAAATGGACAGTCCACTAGGTGGACCCTTGCAGAATACCCCCCTGGCGTTCGCTTTAAGTTCATCATCATCATCATCATCATCATCATAATCATCATCATCGCCGCTCTGCTCTGTCGAGGCGCTGATGACGTGGCGTTGCCGTCAATGGGACTTTGCCACCCGTTTTGCTGCTCCAGATGACAGATGCCGGCTTTTTCGCTCAATGGGCCGCTTGACGCCTTCGCATAAAAAAGAATAAGGATTGGCTGTGCACCCACGTTTTATAAACGAAATACTGGCACGCGCAACAGAAGATTGCCACGACAATTGTAATCACAATAATCAGTTCCACGTGACCGAGAACAGTTAAAAGAATGACTACGAGACTTGACTGACCTAAGTATAGCAGCAAGGCCTCCGTCACTATAGCCTGTATTTTCCCTCGTACGCGAAGTAGATTGTCCATAGAGGTGATGTTAGAAAAACTGCAGAAAAATAAAGTCTATAACCCATAGAGTTTCTCACTACATTACCTAGAGGGAAATCTGGCGCTGCCGCGCTGTGGTATGCATGGGAATGCCGGTATATTGTGGATTCGGATTGGCATCGTTCTCGTAGAGACAGGACACCTTGAAGACGCGCTTGGCAAGTACCGTTCCGTCTGTCACAATGATTCATTTTCTACTCAGCACATGGAAAGCTGTTTTAGCTTTATTATTACGCGAAAACATGTTTTGTTTAACTATGAGAACTTGTTATTGTGTGTATGACTACATGTTACGTAAGAAGTATCAGCGGGCCGCTAAAGTTGGAGGACAGACGACAAGGTTCGCGCTCGCTTTGAAACAGTTGGTCGTCTGTTCTTGCTTTTCTTCGCTTGGTCATGCATGGTGGGTGAGTAAAGATGTAATATGCGTGAATGGAAACATTTTATGAAGATTTTACTTTGAGAACGCGTTATTTGCGTAGCCATATCCACGTTTTAGACGAAGCCTCTTGCAACACCAGCCAACACGAGCCTCGCAGACACATATACCGGCATTCCCATGACGGCACGGTGCCCCCTTAAGAAACTCCCATAGACGGTGGCGCCAGATTACCCTCTAGGTGTTATAGTGAGAAACTCTATGCTATAGCCTTTCTGCAAGCCAGCGAATTTATTGCAGGCGAGGCGCAAAGAAACTGCTGAACGAACCTCGCGTCCGGCCAAAGATATTTTCATATCCACGCCTGGAACGGTGTTAGTAAAGGGGGAGAGAGAGGGGGGGATGGAGAGGGAGACGGAGGGAGGGAGAGAGGTCGGGGCCTTGGTCGCCGCGACATGCTGCCCGGCGGGCACTTCGTTACGCCGACGGAAATTACGGGTCGCGTGAACCGCGCCTCGGCGCCCGATTACGAGAGCAGCCTTCGCGAACGCCGTAACTTGTGGCGCATTAGCGTAACGTCGGCGTGCACTCGACGGGGGACGCAGATTAATAATATTTGGGGTTTTACGTGCCAAAACCACTTTCTGATTATGAGGCACGCCGTAGGGGAGGACTCCGGAAATTTCGACCACCTGGGGTTCTTTAACGTGCACCTAAATCTAAGCACACGGGTGTTTTCGCATTTCGCCCCCATCGAAATGCGGCCGCCGTGGCCGGGATTCGATCCCGCGACCTCGTGCTCAGCAGCCCAACACCATAGCCACTGAGCAACCACGGCGGGTTGGGGACGCAGATTGGCGGCTGCTGCTGCTGCTTTTGCCACCGTCACGCTTCACAGGCGCAAACACCGCGCTAACGTGCCATTGCGATTCGCCGTCTTTGTGACGATGTGCTGCATTCCTCAATTCACTGCGGTGCGGCCATCAAGCATGCATGTCGTACGATTGTCGTGGCAATCTTCTGTTGCGCGTATCAGCGTTTCGTTTATAAAACATGGGTGTGCAGCCAAAATTTATGGGCACTTTGCTGAGCTAGACTGCGATAGGCGAAAGGCTATCTAGGTTCCTTTTTTTTCCCTCGGAACCACCTGTCAACCTTTATTGCTCACCCATTGTTCACCTAGGGTCATCCATCAAGCGCTGTGACAGCTGTCACCGGCTGTGATTGATCACCGCTTTCCTGCGTCCACCACGGACTGCGCACGGACACTCATGAGTAAGTGAACTCTTACGCCTTAAAACAAGGTGAAACGCAAGCACGAAATGCTCAGGAACGCGATCCTGTGCATCGTCCGAACGTCGTGTCCTTAACGAACGCCTTTAACGTTCTACTAACGTCACTGGGGGGGGGGGGGGGGGGTGGACTCTGGTGCGGCGACAGTTCAGCTACAGCGAGAATCATGGATATAGGACACGTATTTATCTAAGATGTGTGCTGGGGCAGCGCCTCCTTGACAGCAGGCCTGTGCACTCTGCACTATGACGTCATGGAGCGAAATTTCCATTGCCAGGCCTGGCGCGACGAAAGCGGTGACGTCAAAATCACCGCGGCTTACTTGGGAGCATCCCCGTTACATTCTACGACAGTCGGGCAACGTAGCATGACGTAATGGATCGAAATGCACGGGCCTTGTGGTAGCGAGGCGGCATTGGCTTGGGGATTTGTTTACATGTACTTTATCTGCCTTTATCGATCTACATTTCGAAGCAGTCCGACATATTTTAAACGCAGAAGGCTATAGGACCGCACGCAGATGGAGAATCACTGCGAATCGTTGCATTTATTACGCAGTGTTTTTGCGGTAAATGAACGATTTGCAAAATCACGAAGGCGTTCGAAAGCCAGCAGGGCGAATTTTAAACAAATGCGTGCCCTAACCATAATTATCATACTGGCTGAACAATGCGTGCGTGCGTGCGTGCGTGCGTGCGTGTGTGTGTGTGTGTGTGTGTGTGTGTGTGTGTGTGTGTGTGTGTGTGTGTGTGTGTGTGTGTGTGTGTGTGTGTGTGTGTGTGTGTGTGTGTGTGTGTGTTTGTGTGTGATACGCAAGGCCCATTTCTTGTGCAAGGAGATAGCGCGTCAACATGCCTTTGCCGAATCTGAAAGGACGGCGGGGAATGAGGTCAGCGTCGATTTACACGGTGGCATCGTACGTTTCTGGCATACTAACATGAGAATAAGATCACTCAAAAACGTATTTTAACGGACTTGGCGGGTTAGGTCCGAAGTTCGAAGATGTCAAAGGTTCATAAGCAGACCTCTATATAGCCTCACGCGCATAATATATCAACCTTTTGGAGTTTTTAATAAGCGCGGATAGCTTAGTGCGAAATCTGCTGGTTAACCTCCCTGTCTTTCCTTTGCCTCTCTCTCTCTCTCTCTCTCTCTCTCTCTGCTATTCGATCTTACCTTATATTTAATTAAGCTATAATGGGCAACAGCGTCTAGAAGGTAAGCTCAAGCACATCTTACAAAATTGCTCTGCATCTTCCATCTCTGTTTCCGAGCTTTGTAACATAACTTTACTGGCGATGCCTCCTCCATGACGTCACTCGTGTAAACGAGCTGACCTACTGTCCGCCTGCATCGCTTCACACCGACCCATCTATCACAGAATGCAACAGACTTGCGCAGCACACCACTAACAGAATACGTACACAAGCTCCAAAAAACATAAATAGTCACGTTTCTTTTAGTTCGCTGCCGCCATGCTCCCAAAATCGTCAGCCCTCGTCCCCCCCCCCCCCCCCCCCCCGAACCTAAGCTGCACAAACGGCAGCCGAGTAATTCCCGTTCGTTGGCGCTTGAGTTAAGTTGCCACAGCGCGCCACCTGAGGGACTCAATGAAGAAGCGGCTCCCACCGTCGCTGCATGCGACACCAACAGAAACGTCCAACCGCTCCCAATAAGCCACCGCGTGGCATCTCTCGCATAAGGTCAGACACGCGACAAGACGCGCACATACGAAGGCGCACACGAAGGCGTACAACGTGGCGCGAGCGGTTAGTTATTCCTGTGGTTCTTCTTACGACGCGTCGCTCTCGCGCTCAGGAATGCGCGAGAACAACCAGCGAGTATCGTCCTTGCCTGGGACGAGTCGGTGACGCTGGAATGCCTGCGGCGTGCTCGTGTCCGTCGCGTAGCCGCTCGCTTGCGTACACGTATTTCCGTACGCTTACGCGGTCGGTCCCCTTCGGCAAAAAAATAACAGGTGGGCGGAACGAGCTTCCTCGGGGAGGTCGCGCGTCATCCGGAAGAAACGCGACACAAAAGATCGCGCGTGCCGCGGTGACGCGCGTTTGCCGACCGCGAGTTCCTCGTTGCTTCGCCGGACGCGCCGACGCCCGCTGGACGTCTCAAGAACGCGGAGGCGCACAAAAGACGCGCGGAAGGGATGACAAAGCGCTTTCTTGCGCAACCGGGCAAGGAAGGGATAGGAGGAGACGCGGCCGCCGCTGGGGCCTTATAATGAAAACCATAGAGGCGTTTTAACCTGGGCGATGGCGCGGACCTGCTATGCTCCAGACGTATATGCGGTGAAAGATAAGGCCAACGGGGGTGCGGGGGGGGGTGGGGGGAGGTTTACACGAACACTCTGAATTGCAGTGAACGATAAGGAGGAGGGGTTACGCGAACACTCTGAATTGCAAACGAGGCGACAGACAACGAGAGTGCCTAGGTGACCCCTCCGGCGCGACTGGGACGAAAAGAAAGTTTAGGGTTAATGGAAATATCGTCGCGGTGACTCAGCCCTGCTCCGCGTGCTGCCCCGGCTCGACCCCTTGTGGTTATGCATTGTGGTGTGCATCCGATTCGACTCGGTTACGGCGACGCAGCGCCTACGCCTAGCCTATGGCCGGCGGACACAGGAAGCTGTGTTTGAAGCTGGCGTTGTGTCGCGACCCGAAAACTTGCGGATCTGCGTGGCGAATAGGTCGACCGCCTTCGTTGCGCCTATAGAGCCCGTGAGGGCGTGTCACCGCTTGCGTGGGTTCACACGCGGAGTTCTCCGTCTTTTCGTGACGTAAGCCATACGAAAACGGAACCGCAACCTATCTTGTTCGCGAAATTAAGGGAAGAACGGTTCAAAATAACTCGCAGAAGGTGCATTTCGATTCTTCTGACATATAACGCTGTTCTGCAACCGCATGTTGTCTTCTTTCCTGTACATTGTCTGAAAAAAAACTTTTACTAATGAATGGTGCAGCGACAAACCCAGAACTAACCGTTAGTGCTGTTTGGAAGCATTGGGAGTCGTGGTCTCGGTCGACTGCCATCGGAGATACTTTCGCTTTTTCGTTCGGCGGGACGCCTCACGTGGAAGCACCGGCGCGCTGCCCGATGGCTTAACCGATCGGCGGCGCTAAAATTATAATATCACCGCAAGTGCTCGGTCGCGGATGCGACCCTACGAGGCAACAAGGCCACTGCCTCGGTTTCCGAAGTGAACCGAAACGATTGGCCGCCTGGGAGGCGGCGCTTAATTTTCCAGCCCATCTGTGCCTCGAGCTTATATATAAATTTTGTCCTATTTATGTCTTTCTCTCTCAGTTTCACCTTCTGCAATCTACACCATAAGCTAATCTGCACCGCTAAAAGCGTACAGTTTAGGGTATCCGACCGCACTTAAGTCATGTCCAATCCACTTGCCTTTATACTATCTCTGTCACAGGCGGCACAGGGTATATATATATAGCCAGCGCGAATGTGGATCAATCGAGTCTGCTGTTACCGATGCAGCGGTTCTTGCAGAGCTTATGGAAGTCGCATACAGCTTTCCCACGTAAACGTTCACGTTTTTTTTTTTTATCTCCTGCCCGCGACGTGATGCCTTTGTGTTGCCTATATACATAACGACGGGTACGGTGGCATCTGCTCGGGCGGTGTTGGCACCCTGGAAGGTGAGTTGCTCCGCCTGAGGGTTCCTCTTCAGGGGCCGGAGGCTACGTCATCGTCGCAGGCTTACTCGCAGAAATGCGAAGGGAAGGCGCTATGCTATGCGTTACGCTCTGTCCTTCGGCGAACGCTATAGGTGATTCCCACGCGTCGCGCGCAAGATCCGCTCCATCTTCGAGTTGGCAAGCAACGTCTTCCTTACGACGGACGAAGAAGGGCTCCGCGTCGCCCCCTCCGACATTGCAGTCTTTGCAAAACGGAGAGCTGGGAGAGTGCCAGACTTTTCAGTCCTGGCACTTCACCTGCAGCATCGGAGCAGCTTCGAATCTATGTACCTGACGGAATAAACCATGTTCCCAGGCGTGGGCAGAGCCACCCGGACGAAGGACAAAGGGAAGTACACGACACCAGCGCAGTACTGCGCTCGTACCGTCCGCTTCCTTTTGTCCTTCGTCCAGGTTGCGCTGCCCACCCCTGGGAACACGTTCAGACATCAACTCGCCCTGCGGCTTGCTCTGTTAATTCGGAATAAAGCAGGCGACGAATTCTTGAGTTCCACCGAATCACGTCGCACGCTTTGCTGAAGAGGGAGTATGGGAGGGAGTGAGGAATATGAACAAAGTACAAAACGCCCATTTCATTATTCCTTGTCGCCCGGGGGGCGGAACATTTTCGAAAGTATCCCTACGCGTGTACGTATACTCACGGAGTGACAAGGGAGTTCGTTAATTTAAAGGAGACCGGGCGTGTTAACCTTGCTGAAGGCCCGGCAGTCTACTCCGTATGAATTTCCTTCGTACGTGTCGTGTTTCATGTGTAATTGTCAGCGGTTAATCACGCGCACCTCATATGTCGGACGAGCTCTGCATTGATGCTGGGCAGGCGCGGTTATCACGCTGCGAACAAACTAGCCCTGTCCTTCCTGAGATTGTCGTTATTTCAGACCATATACACTACACATCGCCCCATTGACCGCATTAGCCTGCACGTTTAGCTTTCTCTTTTTTGACTTGACAGACAGGTGCTGGCTCTTATTTCTCCACAGAGCCGGAAGAGCTCCGTAAACTGTAAATTAATTTATACTTTTATATGTGAACGGAGGTGTGCATCGGTCTATAACTCACACCTTTGACCTTTTTTGGTTGTAAGGGTGTTAGTTTCAATACAGATTTAACCATTATTCGCTTTTAAGGGCGTCGATTATGTTACAGTGGGCCCATGCTTTGAAGATGAAAGGAGGCGACGTACAAGCACGTCATGGTTTCGTGTGAATCACTTCTCCGTTATTCATGGCGAAAAGCACTTCCGTGCCGGAAGCCTCCGCGACGCCTTTCCCAAAGTCTCGCCAGACGCATAAAAAAAAAAAAAAGTTAAGTACGGGCGAAATCCGACGGTTTGCTGCACATCGGAGCCAAGCGACCGGCGTGAGCGAAAAAAGGCCGTGTTTTCATTTTTTGTTCTCCCCCGCCGGTAGCGGCAGACTTGGGGCCGCCTTCTGGGAATCTCTCTCCGTGTTGCGTGTCACGGCAGTTCGGCGCGAATCCGCGGCCTTGGAGAAACCGACGGGGCGCGTGGCACGCAACGTGACGGCGAATGCGACGCTCCCTGCCGCGCTCGTCGTCTCACCGAGACGCGTATACAGTCAGCTGTTAGGCAAACGATGACAACCGTGGAGAAAGTCTCGCACACACACACACACACACACACACACACACACACACACACACACACACACACACACACACACACACACACACACACACACACACACACACACACACACACACACACACACACACACACACACACACACACACACACACACACACACACACACACACACAAAACAGAACTTTAGCATCTATCCGACAGTTTAGCACGAAGCTACAAAGGAAACCCAGACGGGTATCTAAAAAAAAAAAAAGAAGAAGAGCTTCGCAGTTTGAGAAAAATGATTTTGCCATGGGGACCCGGTAATCGAATTCCTGGGCCGACGTCTTTCCGGATCGGTCGCCCTACCATGCAGCATCTGAGCTACTAAGCATGGAGGCTGGCCAATCTCTAGAGCGGGGCCGAATTAACCGATCACTCGAAGCGCAGTGACGCCGAATGACGCAAATCTCTTCTGCGCGAACACGCAAAGCGGGACGAAAATTTGGCAAGCCCGTCAGCGACGATGCCGATGGGCTCGACGGGATGCTGCTTCCAGCGTCTAAACCTGTGTCTACTCCGCATGCGCATCACCATTTACGGAATGCTAGACCAACAAGGTCTTCAGGAACCCGTGCGCTCTCTGCACCCTGCTTTCCCGTCACTCAGCGTAGTGTAAGCAACCGTTTACACTGCTCTGCTTAGCGTTCTAGCCTTTGCCCCATCCCCGCTCACTCATCTACCTGCAAGTAGTCAAGGGCCTGGCCTACAGATCCTCCTGGTGGAGATCCCCACCCCCCTACCCCAGGAAATGCGCTGTACACGCGTTCAGTCACTGGCTTCGCACGGGCCCGAAGTCCATAACTGCTTGCATCAAAGCGCCTTCACGTGCAAACCGTCCATACGCTTAAGGAAAGATCCGACCGCGCCGCTTGGCCGGCCAGCGCTACAACCCGGGATTCATCGGGTGCGCACACTCTCGGCATAAATGGCAGACGTCCTTCTCTTCCGTCACGTCTTCCCAGAATCTCTGGATAGCGTGTCACGGGGGGCGAGCTTCCGAGGTCCTTCAAAGAAGGCGAGCTGCACGCAGCAAGAGCAACGGTCGCGTGCACACGCTTTTCTCGTCTCCGGCTGAGGGAGGACAGCGGCGGAGATGAAAGAGGAGGAGGACCAGAGAGAGGGAGATAGACATGGTACACGGACTAGAGACTCAAAGACAACAAGGGAGGAGGAGGAGAGGTGCTGAGTGAGCACGCGTCGAACCGCGGCCTGTCGCAGGGGAGAGCGGCGTGGATTGGCGGCAGCCGCAGCCATGCGTCTCGGCTCCGTGACCCCGATCGGCCCGCAGCCGCGACAGGCCACCGCATTCTTGGGACAAGGCGTGCGGGACCCATTACGGCGACAGCGGTGCCGACGGCGACGCCTCTCCTCGGGCCGCTGTCAACGGCGCCATCGTGTGCCGCGATGTTTCGCCTCGTCTCTGCGGCCTGGGCCGGACCACCGCGAGCCGCAGTCGCCTTGCCACTGCGAGCTCCGAGCTCAATGCGGCGACGCAGCAGGCAGGCTCGTGGCATGACGCAATATCTACGTGTATGTGTGTGCTTGCGCGCGAGGGGGGGGGGGGGGGGGTTGAGGTTGGAGGGGGGTGCGAGAGTGGAAAAGCAAGCGTAGTGCACTTTTCCCGAGAGGGCATACCGTAGGTGGAACAGAGTACCGTGTTTGTGCGCGCTTAGTGGGCACACGTTGAGGTTCCATGTTGGGCTACAGACGTCGCCAGATTTATTACGCAAGATGAGGTCCCGTGAGTGCAGACTATTAGATACCCTTTTTTGCCGAGGATAAATTCAAAAGTGGCTCGCTATAGCAACTCCGGATATAGTAAAGTTCCGGTTATGAGGAACGGCGGCATCGGTCCCGATGGGCAAGCTTCTTGCGATTCCCACGGCAAAACGACAAAGAAAGAAACTATACAGTATCGATCACAAACCCGCAGCGTAAAATCGGTTGTCAATATAGTAGCTTTCTTACCGACAAAATATGCTCTTTCAGAGCGACTTCTCCGGTGAGTGCTCCTGTATATTACTGTGACTACGTAGTTATTTGTCAACAAAAGCGAAATTGTAGTGATGTGTATTGATCATCCGACAGATTCACGTGCAACCTACTTGAATACCAAGTTATCTAAGGGTCACTAAGGAGCGTTTTTGCCTGCATTCAAGAGCAGACAGCGCTGGTTGGTGCCAAGAAGAGTTTTCCTCTCGTTAGAAATGCATAATTATCAAGCAGATGGAGAAGTGTTTCATTCTTTATCGCCTATGCAACTTTACCGTTCTGCGGGCGCACGATAAATCAAGCCAAGGAACCTTTTTGTCCTGTAGAAACAGCAGACCGATATTCTAGCCCATTGTGAGCCTGAATCACGCTCTAAAAACCGGTAAAATGCGCCGATTACACTGCCAGTTAAATGTAAGCAGAGGCGGAACTTACGCTCACGTTCATGCAAAACTGCAGCAAATCAGCTCAGACGAAGGACAACAAACAAAGAAAGAGAAGACAAACACAACTTTGAGGTGCAGCCATAGAGCAATGCGGTACCTTGTTGGACACCTCTGTCAAGACACCGAGCACGCCTCACCAAAAAGCACCGTCAAACATCTGCGGCAACTGGGCATTCGAGTCGTTGACGGCAACATAGACATCTCGGGTTACGATCATAATTACGCGTTGAGCCCGCAACGAAAAGGAGGTCACGAAAACATTACGCCTTGTCCGGTTGTTGGGGGCAGGTGAGGCGGGCGTAATGAGCGTTATGCGGGAATGTCGCTACAGGCGTTTCATCCGCGGCAGGTCTTTTGTGCCTCAAAGCGTCATGGCGGGCGGGCGGCCGGGCCCCGAGGCAGACTAAACAGAACTTTAAGGAAACAGAGTCAAGGACAACTTCGAGGACGAGAAAGCGCTGCAGCGAGGCCTTGCTCGCAATTTTACGGTACCGCGAGCGAGCGGTGCAGCATGCCGAAGATGAAAGCCAAGGAAGGCGCTCTTTGGAAGCGAAGGGCTTCCTATAGAGCCCAGAAATCACGTGTTTGATCGTGCCTATAATAAGAGTAACGCTGAGAGCACGAAGCCGACGAATGCTGCGAATACATTAAGACCCATAGCGCTCGCGCTCGTGGCGTTGATTCTGCCGCCAAGGGCGTCAGGCAACAAAAGGAGGAATTTCACGGCGCGAATGACGCGTACTGATCCATCACGGCGCGCGTTGGAATGGGCTCACGGAATACAAAGGACCTGCGCTTCTCGGCGAGAATTTGCCGCAGCTGCAGCGCCCGCCAACAGGCACAAGGTTGACGGGCGGAGAAGGTGGATCCAATGCTGAATGCGTCGTTGAGATTAGGCGTTTAAACTGCAATATTTGCACGGTCAAGACTAATCAGAGGCTGCTATTACAGCGACGGCAGTTGTGAGCCCTAAACTGGATCCGTATTGTTCCCGCTTTGCCGTCGCCTTCGGGCTAACCTGTTTGACCTCGGCCTCACCCTTGTCATGGGGCCAAGAAGAAGACAGAAATCATGAACATCCAACGCGCGTGTTGGTGCCTACGTGAAACGAAGCTTTTGTGAAGCGGTTAATTAAATACCCTAAGGCTATACGTACTCGGCAGCCCGTGTTTTGAAGCATAGCGATTACGTGCCCATCTGGTAAGAGCCAGCGTTGGCACTTTAGCGATCTTGTCACTAGATTTAGCGAAGTTTTTTTGTCTGTGCAGCAAGATTATTTAATTTAGCGACCGCCGTTCTTTTTTTTTCTTTTTCTAGAGATGCAACAGAACAATTGGTGACATTTTAGCCATTTGGGGGGGGGGGGGTGGAGTTGCGAAATTTGCTTCGAAAATAGCCTTTTAGAACGCACTTTAATACTACAAAGCTACATGTGAGCGGCCCAGACTGGCTGTATGACGCCTAGGCTCTGTGACCATGATGCAGCAATGGTTGTTTTCCCAGGATTACAAGTCTGCTCACAAAATTCGTGTTTTTTTTTTTGTTCTTTACGAAACATATACGAATGGGTCTTCATTACCCTTCCAGGTTTCCTAACTTTCACTATATACCTTCGATTGGTGGACATTCACAAATTTTATTGTGAGATGCAGAACGCAGCAGGCGAATTATAACATAGAGCGGCTGTCCAAGTGCGCATACGGAGGAGCGATTGGACTTGTTCACACGGGCATGAACACATTGCTTCCATATCGCGTGGGTTTTGGAAAAATCATCACTGCGGAACTCTCCAGGTAGACCAAGTGGCGGAAGCGTAGTACTTGAACTGAATAAGAGAGAAGGGAGAAAGTGAAGGCGCGGAAGTTAACCATACTTAGTCCAGTTTGCTAACCTACATGTGGGGAGGTAGATGGGGGAGTGAAAAAAAAATTGAGCTGACGAAAGATCACGTGTTAACATGCCGTGTTAACATGCGACGTTGGGCGTCTTGCAGAAGTTTGCTATCCTCTCAGGAACGCCGAGAACTAGAAGATTTTCAGAGATAATGTGGCTAGGAAAATCAGGTTGCTTGTGTTTATTTTGCCTATGCTGCATTTGGAACTTCATCTGAGGGTAAACGCCAAACGACAGCGTTCATAGTCCTTTGTTATCTAAGTATACCTACAGTAGATACCTTTTACACACTGCTGGTAAATTTGTCTTTTATTGCTCACTCACACGGACCCAGGCAAAGATGAGACGCATTGGTAAATGATTTGCGCCATGATATAGCGTATATTAGAGTGTTCCAAAAACGCTTACGTTACGTGAAGCTTATCCAAAAGCTTTAGCAAACGTTTTAGAAGTTTTTGCAATTCCTATAATCATTATACATTTCTGTGAAACAGTGGTGCACGAAGCATTCTATACAGCGCTTGTAGACAATTAATACATATATATATATATATATATATATATATATATATATATATATATATATATATATATATATATATATATATATAGCGAGAGGTAGTGTAGCCGACCGAGCACCGAAACAAGGTTGTTCTTTCTCGTCGTCGTTGTCTCTCTCCTAGCCACAGCCCCACTGCTCCCTATTTTACAGTACAATATATATATATATATATATATATATATATATATATATATATATATATATATATATATATATATATATATAGCCAGCCAAGCTTTCGCTTCGTCAAATAAGCCCTCAAGTAGGGTACGTCTATCACGGCGACATCCTGGGGATATAATATGTTTCCTTCAGCGTGGCATGCCAAGTATGTACACGAAAGGTGTGACGAAACGAGTCTGTGCAGCGACGTATCATGAGATATCGCTGTAACATGCAGTTTTTCTTTTTTCTTTTTTAGCACAAACTTCAAGCCTTGGCCAGTCGCCGTTTGAGAGGGGATCTGGTGATGTTGGAAAAGTGCTGAGGCCGACGAGGCAGCCAAGTAAGTAAACGCGTTCTGCCTCGCATGCATGGTCACCATCACTTTCCCCGGAATATTGTGCAAAGGTAAATAGGGTCACCAAGACGGGCGAAAGAGGGGGGGAGGATAAAGATATCGAAACGTCTCCTTCTTACGATCACGGCAGCCGCGTTTTAGTGTTGTGTTGAAACTCACCGTGCGGGGGCACTTTTGCCGCTTGGATGAACAGGCCCAACTCCATCGCGTAAAAACGAAAGAAAAAGAAAGAAAGAAAGAAAGAAAGAAAGAGAGAAAGAAAGAAAAAAAAGAAAGAGAGAAAGAAAGAAAAAAAGAAAGAGAAGTAAGACTCCCATACAGACGGGCAAGCGTGGATAGCTTACGTTCGCGTGCGCGTAAATATTTGCCGAAAAAGAAAAGAATAAGTAAAAACAAAACTCCCTTGTCCGCATGTGTTTGCGAGGTGGTGCAGTTTCGTAAGCGACGGTAAACTTTACTTCATCTTGTAGTCTCTGTAATGGGGCCCACGCACGCGGTGTTTTTTTGTGGGTTTTGTACGCATCTAACCCTGTCGAGCAGACTTCAGAAGGTAATTTTTTTTTCTTTCGCGTAATTGACGATGGATGACGTGGATTTTCATGTCTCTCAGATTGACTTAGCTCTCTGGTCCGAGGACAACGTAATATTCTTTCGTATAAATTCTCAATTTTCGAACTGCCATCCGAACACCTACCCCCCCCCCCCCCCGCCACCCCAATCATCTATAGGTTCTACAGCATTCAGTTTCCCAATTTATTCCATATCTATTTCCTTACTTAGATAATTACTTAACTCTTCGTACGTTCAAGTTATTCCTAACTTGACAGCGTATCTATTAGCGTCGTCACAACGCGTAAACTGTCACGTGACTCGTAAACTCTCACACGTTCATATACTCTATGGTGAATGAATTAAGTTTCTCTGAACAATGGCTGCAGCGTGTCGCTGGCCAGATATTTACAGGCGCAAATTTTCGCTTAACCTATCGCTGCCGTTGCGATCGTGCGAGCGACGCTAGGCATAGCTTCTTCAGGATTTTACAACTATTACAACCCTCGCCCGAAGTATCCAAGCGGCTCTTCCATCTTAGCGTTTCCCGCCTCTTCCTCAAGCTGTTGCCAAACTGCTGCCAGGACGCGCCGGTCTTTGTATCCGGCTCAACGTTCTCTTCCCTAAAATAGCCAAGGAAAGCTGCAGCGCTCAAAGCCCCCCATCTGGTGCTTGTTTTGCACTGCCCCCCATCGGCGGTACAGTTATACAGTGGCGCACCAACCTAAGAGCAGCTGCTGTCGCCATTTGAGGCTTCACAAACGTAAACACACGCACACACATACGCCCACACGGACCTTGCATAAAGAAACCCTGCCTGTGACCGCTGTCCCGGCGTATACATACGTCGCGTCGTGGCGCATTGCCCGAGGAAGGGTTGATTCGCCTCTCACACGCCTTCAACGCACACGGCACGGCATGCACTGGCTCCGGGATCGCCCCCCCCCCCCCCCCCTTAAAAAGCGTCGGCCTTCGTAGCCTTTGTCTACGCAACGACAACGCGGCTAAATCAAGCGCATATATACTGGCCGCTTTATGCTTTCTCATGACGCCCCACCCGGACCTGTCCTCCGCCGGTAATATTCTTCTTTTTTTTTTTTTTTTTTTGCCGCAGCGTCGAGCAACACTGGAAGGCCCTCGCGCCACAATGGCACGCTCCAAAACCGTTCCTCATGCCAACACGCGTTTGTTTTTTTTTTTTTTTTTTTTTTTGCGTGATGCCTTTCGCGGTGCCTCGACGCCGTCACTACAGCCGTGAAGGGTCGTACTATGGCTGTTTGTTTCGCTTCTCGGAAGTGTTGGGACATTTGAATTTCCAAAGAAGCCACGTTAGGGCAGGTAGTAATGGCGACGAAAAAAAGAGACCGCGAAGCTCCGAGAGATTTGCGGCCGATAACGAAAACGAATGATTTTGGTTTAAAAAGCACACGCGAAGTTTACATCTTCGCGTGGCCCCTTATGTATCATACCGCGCAGTGCCTTCAATAGTTTTCAAGATTTAACCCGGGATCGATTAGGTGAAATATTCATCCTGGATATATCCGGGATTAGTAGCTCATCGATGCCGGATCTAAAAGTCGAATGTGATGCGGAACTGTGCGGAAGCGGTTTGAACATGTTCTTTCGGTCAGTTTTCGTGAAAATCGACACCAGTTTGATATAGACCGTTGAGTCGTCACGGACAACGAGAACGACTCGTGATTAGTTTTGTTTCAAACATCGCGAGTTGACGTGAAAATCCGGGATTTAACGCCAACACGCCGTACTACCAGACGATGTTACGCCTTCACCTCTGTGCTTAGGCCAAGAAACAAAAAAAATAAGCTTTTACAACAAGAAATACTTTAGGAGGCGATTAGTTTCGCGCCACATACGCACATCCTGCCTCCCGCATCTAATCGCGATGCTTAAACAAAAACGGGTTTCTAAAGTTCGTAGCGTAGTGCTCAATGTGCAAAGCGCCGACATAAAAAAAAAAGCCATTTTCGTTCCTGAGGTGTCCTCAAGTCTGAGGATAGTACGAGCTTGACAATGTTCGCACTACGAGAAAGGCTTCGAAGTGTACTTACTATACTTCCAGCTTATCCATGCATCTAGTATCGTGCGTCATTCAGTTTGTTCCCGCCAGACGGAGCTGACTAACCGGCTCGGAACGCATCGTTTTACTCGGTTATACGGGACATCACGCACCTTGCGCGACCTTTGATCCAGTCACAGCTCGCGCGCGCGTGACGTGAATAAAGTGTTCATAAAGGCATTGTGAACAGACCGCAGCCAAGCCGGAACCGCGTTAAAAGTATACCAGCTTATCTCTCTAAGGTCAGCGATCGCTGGTCGGGATTGCATCATCTGCAGACGCTGTATAGCAGCGACCTCGGATTAATTATAGTTGTTGTAGAGCGGGCGCAATTTCTGCTACACTTCTTAAGTGTCACGAGTTCCCGGAAGAGATGCCAAGCGCTCCTTTGTCATAACGCTTAGCGCGTTGACGACGCCCAATGTGCGTTTTAACGGACTTCGTCTTTCATTCTTGTCGAACCTAAATCGGGCGCGGGGTTCTCGGGCGATCGCTTTGCGCAGCGCCAGGAACGGCGTCGACCGAACACTTCGACGACGAGCTTGGTTCCGAGTCACGTGAAATCTCGCGAAGATGATCTCGTGCCCGAAAACTATCGCTCGAGAATACTGCCCCTAACGTAGTATCAAAGAGAGAGAGAGAGAGAGAGAACAACCAAATACTGAGCCTGAGGAATGCAGAATCATCTGTCGCGAGTCACATTGTGGCCGCCACTTTTCGAGAGAACTGACACAAATTTTTTTGCGAAACCATGGTGTTGTCACCGACAGCAAAAAACAACCGGTGAAGTATGCTTTTCTAAATCGTCCTAATGACGTCACGAAGCAGGGTACAGCATCGACACATCGACTTTCCATACACTGTTGCATAGGTTACGTCGATCTACGCATTTCTGCGAAAACATAGTGGAAGAAACGGTCACTGTTTTCCTCTTACTGTACATGGATGTTCAGCTGCATACGCTTAACTGCAGTGTTATTTGAAGAAGCAACGCAATGCGACACGGTAATGAGAACTCGCTAAAAATGCCATTGCGTCGCTGCGCTTTCTTCGGCTCTCCTAAATTTAAGGCCATGAGAGTGTTTTTACCATTTGTACTATTACAATTGACGTTACGCCGAGAACGCTGAAGAACACGCTGGTGCTTAAGTTGAGCTTGGCAATACTGCGAAATAAAAGAAGAAGGCACTACATAAATGCAAAGCGCAACCACACAGATCATTGCAATATGACCCACACGGACACTATACTTGGAAAGCATATATACAGACTTCGCATTTCACCGTACTTGCAACTGGCAAGAACTTCGACATTTCACGCGCCGCCTTGGCACATTCTTCCCAGGACACATCACTGGGAGCCACTTTGTGAGGCTTGGAGGACCGTGCATATATAAACTATACAAATGCGCGCGCGACGTAATTCAATTTCGATTTGTTTCCAAGAGTGCCTTCGAAGCCCCTCTATACGCGTGTCTGTCTTTATTTTTCCCTCTCTTTCTCTCGTATTTTTTCTTGGCGCGACGCTAATGTCACGTTTTTCGGTCGCTCCCGGAGCCAAATGCGCATGCGCGCGCGCGATTTGCCGGATGTACATAACAGGGAGCTCTGCGGAGTTTGTCGATAGCGAAGATGGCCAGGCCATCCTCCGTTCGGATCCCGACGCCAAGCCGGAAGAGGAAAAAAAAAAAAAGAAACGCAGAGAAGTGTTTACACCGGCGGGGCGCTGGATCCCGCGTCGCTCTCGCCGCATCTGGCACGACCTTTGCGCTATGCATAGCAGCGAGCGACCAGAGAAGCGCAGAAGGCTTCGTCAACGCCTGATTCCGAGAACATCCTGGTCACCGAGCGTCTTCCTTCAAAAAGTTAATCGAAGGAGAGGAACCTTTTGTTTGCCAAGACGGCTGCAGCAACGCACGAAGAAGCGGCGATGCCATTTGGCGCCTTCTTCATCCTCGTTTTCTTTCTTTTTTTTTTCATTTCTGTGTTCTCTCTTTCTCTCTCTCTCTATGTTATGAAACGCTGTCGCGCAGGGGACGGCTTCGTAAGGAGATATCCTAGCGCTATCCGGTTTATACAAAGAGCTACGCGGCAGATTCGGGAACTGAAAGCGATAATGCAAACTTTGAATTCTATTCCACTCGTCTTGCTTTTCTTTTGTTTTTTCAGTCAGAGAGCTAATAGACGATCGAGGAAAATTTGTTCTACAAGCGTGAAATGGCTTGGCTAAAACGTTATAATAAATAGCGAAGTACGTAACATGTTACCGATAAAATTTCAGAGGGAGTGAGAGAGAGAGAGAGAGTGAAAAGGCGAGGGAGCGGGAATCGAGATGATTGAACTGTTCGTTTTTCTTTTCTATCGGTTTTCGGTAAGAGAAGTACCGAATACGGGAAAATGTAGGATGTGTTTTACGCAGCCGGACGATATATGTTACGAGCATTTGGCTTATTTATCTAAGAGGGAGAAAGGGAATGAGGGAGGGAGGGAGAGTTGGGGCAACTCCAGTGCGTCACGTCGTTGCCGCTTGTCGAACCTTGGTTCGAGATTGAATTTCAAATCATTCTGATGCACGCTCTTCTGAATTCTTTGTTCTCATGAAATCAACGTACAGTGTAAGAGCGAGCGTTACTACATTACGTGCTTCGGAATGCGGTCGCAGGTGGGAGTCGAACTCGCGACGTCGGTCTTTTGTTACCGAATCCACATCCCCTATGCCACAGTGGCGGGTCGGGCTGGTGGGAGAGTTCGCGTCGCATGGAGACAGGCACATATAAGAGGACTGTGAAACATATGGTTTCACCCGAAGAGCGTTTAGTTTGCACAACTCGAGTAATTGCGACTCCGTGAGTACGCCATGCTGCTCATCGCATTTCACGGTAGTGCTCTATTCTGAGCTGTTCCCTTCAGCTGCAAAGTGATCGGTATGCTATAAAAACACGTAATGAAGAAATGTGACGAATCGGCTGCTTTTCGCTTCGCATAGCACCGCCTGTCTTCCTGCGGAGTCATCCTGTACTAAAAGCCAAGGCGAATGCGAAAAAAAAAACGTAACAAGTGGCCGTGACTGTTTACAATAACGCGGGAGGTGGCGAAGTCAGCAGCTAGAGCATTCCATCGCAGTGAGCCATCCGAAGGTCGCTTTATTTGCATAATGAGTTCCACGTCGGGAGATACCTTAGCAATGTGGCGCCTGTCGTCCTTTGAGGCATTACGCGCGACGACGCCTACTCTGCCTGCCCTTCATTTGACGGAGTGAGTTATGGCTGCGTAGGTAAGATCCTCTGCGCCTTGGCCTCGCTTCACTAGAGGACTCACAACAAAGTCAAGGACGCAGACATACTGCATACAACATGCTCTGCGCGAAATAACTTTTAGGCAGCCGACGTTTGACGACTTTTCTGTCCCACTTACAGCTCCAGTATATGTAACTCAAATGGAACTATCACCGATGTAGAGTGGTCGGTGTAGAGTTATGTTTGACTACCGCTCCGGAATATTTCAAAGTTTCGTTTATAAACACCGGGGACTCACAACCTTGAAGTACGCTTTGCGTTTTACTGCCAATCTACAAACGTCAAATCATTCGCGCGGAAGCTTTTTAAACTCTGGGAGAGCGCGTTAATGTAACCAAACGTGACACAACACAGAGCAAAAGGAGAAAATAAATTCGAACACGACGCATTGCTTTGTCGATCGGATCGCAGAGCGTGGATAGAGGAAAGTCTATGAGAGCGAGCGCGACGTCAGGCAGTTATATATCTACGACAAGCCAACCTCCTCTGACGCATCTCCACCTTTTCTTCGGGGTCCACCTTGCGTCTCGACTCTTGGCAATTATGCCCCGCGCAATTGCCCGATCTTTCAAGGCATTGTTTGGGTTCGTGGGGGCGCTTAGTAGGATTACAAAGATCGCGCCGAATACAACAACACACGAAGAAGGGGACACGAGACAAGCACGTGTCCCCTTCTTCGTGTGTTGTTGTATTCGGCGCCGTCTTTGTAATCATGTTTAACCAACTAGCCCACCAACACATGCTCAGTGGCTTAGCAGCGCCCTCATCACAATCGACCCTCGCCACCCACTCCCCCCTTTATAAGCAGCTCATCCGCGCCCTCGGCGCGCTCAGCGCCTAGAAATTACCGCTCGCCTATCACGTGGTAAGGACCTATTTCCTACCCGTTTCCCTTTCCCCAGTGTAGGGTAGCCAACCGGGCTCAGTCCTGGTTAACCTCCCTACCTTGCAGTTATCATTTGCTCTCTCTCTCTCTTGCTTATATATATACATACAGTTTAGGCTTCGAATTTCTGACGTGATGCTCCCTTGTTTCATTGTTTCTTCCTCCACTTCTGATAGAGCATGAAACTCAATGGTTCAGAACATGCCCTGTGTAATCTGGTGGTGAACTTGGAGCTCGGAGGCTATGCTTGAAAGTCTACGATGGTCCTTTACTTCGGTCTCGGCAGGCATTTTAGCGCCGGCAGAGTGGGACAAGAGGACGACATATAGACGCCGTTGTTATAGGCGCTAAGAAATAGTCTGACGTTTCTAGCACGAGTGCCAGATTAATGAACACAGCGTACGAATGCGTGAATATCTATAGAGAATGAAGTCGGGTGCACCACGGTGTCTGCACGTATTGCTCGTGTCCCCTGCCTGCCGGCGCCAAAAAGATTTTCCAAGTGGATTTACCGACCTACGCAACACGGAGGGTCAGTTCATAGTCAGCGCGTGACCGGTCCGGTATAGTTTCGTGTCTCCCCTTCGCCTTTGTTGTTTGCGCCCTATAGAATTCACGGCGCGATACTTGAGCGAGTTCTGTCATTTAGCTTCCGTACCGCTGCCAGAAATGGCGCACGGCCGTACACTAATCGCCACGAGCCTCACCCAGCGCGGCGCTCCTAACCGGAGCCTGTAAATGATCGAATCCCCGTGTATCGTGCAATTCGGACCTTGGCACGACTATGCCCAGCGTCCGGCCTTGCAGGCGCATGAGTTACGCGGCGACCTGGCCAGTTTAGCGTATACACACGGCGAGTCTCCCGCCCCATAAGGGAAAGTCGTCGTACTTCTTGTTCTCTTTGTGATAGTCGTCTGGCAAGGCGTCAAGCAGACTTCCGCTACGCGACGCGGCCCTTCCGGCCAGTTTCGCTCGAGATAGCCGATGCGTCGTTTTTCTCCCCTCGTTAGATAGAATGGAACACACGACGGTATGGCAGCTGTCGCTGTCGACGAAACAAGATACACTACGAAAGTTGGAGCTTGCGATGCGCGGCGAACCTAATTCGACGGTCTTGAAGAAACGCCGTCGGACAGGACCGTGGAGTTTACTATAGAACAATTACTAGAGATGGCGCTGCGATAGATTCGGCTACCATGCTTCGATGACAGCAATATAGGGGGATATATATATAATGTTCGTGGCTCGAAAAGTTCGCGTGGCTTCATTCATGACGCTTTGCCCCTACAAGTTTCCAAGTAATCGCATTCTTTTCTAAATGCGTGAAGGCAATAAATTTCTGCGTACACGCTTAATCATAGCAAATAGTTGCACTTATGAGGGGTATTGTTGAAAGTGATCGATTTGCGGCATTGTAGAGCCACTGTTTGAAGCCGAAAGCATGAAGTTTAGGCAAAAATAAAAAATAACAAAGCGAGTACTAACCACCAGTCTAAAACTGGCTTAACCGCGCTATACTTGCAACTACCGTAGACACTAGCGCCACCGTTTCCTCTAGCGATCTTTGTAGGAAGCTCTAAAGAGGTGATGTAAGTCAAGCCCACTGTAAGTCTGTATAAGTGTCGAGACAAGCGCAGCGGTTGTTTATCGTCTCTATTTTGTTGTCGCTTCTTCGTTTTGTGTCATGTACACGCATCTGTTTCAAGGTGAACCGCATATACACATACTGCCGACCGCGTACGCTATATAAAATGCGCAATCGCGAACATTTCGTTGAGATAACACCGCTGTGCACTCGTAAACTTAGCACTTCACTTCCGGTTCCTGTGACATGCTTTCCGTGGAAGCGATCGACGTCGATTAGCATTTCATCTGCTGCTTTGCATATATTTCTCTTTTCTTCTTTTTCTACTTCCAGAGCAGCAAGATAATGATTGCTCGTTTTGTTCGGGTCAGCAGCACTATCAGTTCTTAATCTTCTACCGTAAGGGGAAAGCGAAGCGAACAGAATGGCGAAGGGTGAAGTTATAGTAAGTCTATACTCTGGCTGTTTCCCGTCTGGCGACTGCCTTCTGTCTGCCCAACGGAAGCATTCCACAGCGCCGAAGCCTCGCGGAACCGGCACGTTGCGGCAAACAAAGAAGGCTACTCGCAGTCCTTTATGCAGGCAAACGTATTGTAAAAAAGAGAGACACAAGGGCTCACTGTTTTCCACGCAGCACACAGTGCGCTCGAGCTCGTAAAATGATCACGTATCTTTCCCGGAGGTAACGCCCAAGGAGAAGCGATACGCTCGTCTTTGCGTTCTCACAAAGGCGAGAGAAAGAAGGAAGAGGAGCAAGGAGGGATGAAAGAGATCTTTGAATAATGCATTCGCTGTGTAGTCCATAGCACCGTTCACAGCCGGCGTTGAGAAGAATCGCGACGGTCTTCGAGCGCGTCTCAAGGAATGCAGCAGACGAGCAGACGACTTTGTCGCAAAGGTTTGAAGCGTGTATACCGGCATTGGGAGTTACCAAACGCTGTCGGTTGCTCGACCGAGTTCCATCTGAGGTCCGCGATGTCATCGCCGATAATGCCCGTGACGTCACTATAATTCCGACCACGAACGAGACCTCGATGCTGCTTTCACGCTCGTCCCCAGATCGCTTAGCGGCATGGCGCTTGCAATGGGAAGGAAACAAGCCGGAGAAAAACCGAAGACCAAGAAGAAGAGCGTTTGACGTCGCCACGTGCTTAGATTGTGATGAGTCCTCGCTCGCTTCGGCTCGAGCGCGTCGTCGCTGGCACGCTGCCGCTCGATAAAAAAGAAAGAGACGCGCGATTGGTGCCGCCGCCAGCATCGCGGCTCTGTACAGCGCTCGCCCGATCGCTATACACTAGAGGAGGGCACGAGCGTTACCGCACCACGACCGTTTCTCCGGTTCGAGCCAACCTTCACGCCGAAGTCGCAAGGACGCCGGCGCGGCGGGTCGGCCGAGCTCGCGACGCCGTAATCGAGGGGGGCTGCTAAAGCTGGGAGGCTCTCCCTTCTCCTCGGCGCGACGTCGCCGATATATCCCGAGCGACGCAACGTCGTCGCGCAGCCGCCGGTTAGGCTTAAGGCAAGGCGCGACGTCTGCGTCGACTTCTCGGGCAGCGGCGGCGGCTCGAAGGAGCGCGAGCGCTCACCGATGCAGTCGAGACAGTCGCCGTAAGCGGAGCAAGGACGCGAGGCCTCACGCATAGGCGCGCGCGAACGCGCACCGCCATGCGCCCGCGGCCTCCTCCTCTCTCTCGACAGTTAAGTGCAGCGTAACGTTGAGGCCGTCAAACTGTAGGGGCGGACTCGACACGACCGGCCGGGAGCCTAAGGACGACTTAGCGCGCTAATGCGCGAGAAATGACCCAGTTGCGAGTTATTAAGACATTTGTCACCTTCGATGTATCTGCGAACGCTTTCCGGGGGGTGTACGAAGTGATCAAGTGCGTCACGCATCTCTCTCCCTCACTCGGTCCCGTATCGCAGTTGTCGAGTGAAAACGACGCGTAAAGCGCTCGAGACAGCGCGTGTAACGTATGCGGCGGGACTGACCAGCACGAGTCGTTTCTCGCTTCGGTAATGCTCGAAGCACGACTTCGCGATAAGTAACGGGAAAATGACCTAGTTATGAGTTATTAACGCATATATGTTCGACACCTTCGACGATGTAATCCCCGTGCAGCAAGGAAGAGCGTTAGCGTTGGTCTCTGGCCACAGTTAAATGCAGCGTCGCCCCAGCATAAAGGCAGCCCGTAAGCCAAGACTGGACCGACGACCGATGCGGCAACCCAAAAGGGCCTCAAAGGACGACGCTGCCTGCATAATTATGATGACCCACTTTCGGGTTAAAATACACTCGCCACCTTGATAAGCTACGTGTCTTCGGGTAAAGCATGCCGATACGGCATCGCTTCGATTACAGATGCCGAGTTCGAAAAAAAAAAAAAAAGGGAAATACCGCAGGGCTGCTCGGAGCAGCGCAGTAGTTTGTCCCGTGCCCTCGGTGTCTCCAGTTTCTCAGCGCGCGCTATAGATGTACACGCTGCACGGAACTACGGCGTGCACGGTCCGACAGGAGGAAGGGGAAGGATGGTGCTAGCTATAAGGGCGGATCTGGTCCTACAGCGCCCGACTCGTCGTCTAGGTTTCCTTTTCTTTAGCGGCGCGCTATCTCACTCGTTCACGAGGCGTTTATGCCGCGAAGTTGCCGCACGTATCTCCCGAAGGACCACCACATTGAGAACGCTCGACACGGTGCGATAGATACGTACGCTGCATCTCTATAGCTCCCGTGTATACACTCGCCTTCTCCGGACGTCCCCAATGCGAAGGCCCCGTATACATGCATGTAATTCGTAATAGAGAGTTTTCTACCGAAATTACTCTATAGAGGGAACCCTGTCTCTGCGAATCGTTCAGCTGACGTGGGAATGGCGGTTAGTGTATGCATGGATTTGTCTGACATACGTGCCCACTCGTAGGGTTTGTTGTGGCGTTGTCTATACTTCGCTTTAGTTGCCTTTACTTGCCTAAATCTTGAAGAAATCCCCCCCCCTTTTTTTTTCATTTCTATTTAAACGCAGGAGGCAATAACACTGTGGGTACATGCATAATCACCGCGAGGTGTCGCGTTTACAGCGCAGCATCTTTTTGCTGGAAGTGATCAGTTTAGAGAGTCGCAGAGCCGTTTGAATCCGGTAGGACGGAGCTTAGGCGAAATCCACGTAACTAACAATCATTTCCATACTGGCCGAAAACGCCGTGCTTATTAACTATGTACCCCGGACACTATAGCTCCAGAGTTCTCTCTCTCTCTCTCTCTCTCTCTCTATCTCTCTCGTAAACCTTTTTCGGAAACTGCGGCTCGCGCAGCACCACCTAGTGCTTTCTTCAGCAAGCCAGTCCCTCTCTTCTCAACGCACCCTGAAGGGCATGAAAGGCATGTATAGATCGCATCGGGCCCTACGAGTGCCCAACAGTTGATGCAAACCGATGACTGCGACCGGTTTGCTTTGCGACTGGATGAGCAGAGAAGTTACGGCCGGTGGAGGAGATGCGATGTCGTGACGAAACCTTACACGACAGTGCTCTGGCAGCGCCTGCGTGGCCACCGTCGCAACGTGGCCGAGACACGTGGCATACGATGCCGCGCGGCACGAGATCTCGGGTTCGATTCCATCAGCTGGCATTGCAGGGCGACCGCATTTCCGAGGGAGTGGAATGCGAAAGAAAGAGGAAGAAGAAATAAAAGCGGCGGGAAGGGATCTTGCGCGCGCGGTAGAGATTTCAGCACGAGTTAACGAAACCCCAGGTCGCCGATCGAGAACCAGTCCAGCCCCCTTCGTTCCACGAAGCGGCGCGCATCCTCTGGGATTTTTGTCCTGTGATACGGAAACTACCGAGACTCGGTTGTGTATCAGGGTTTCCTTCGATATTTGTCGAAGGGCCCTCCATGGTTATACGTACAAAACTTTGCGAAGTTGGCTCGAGGCAGCGTCTTTCTTCTACGATCCCTGCGAATGGCTGAAGTTCATTTCGAACGCGTTTGGCAACGTTATTTCGAAATTTCTCGGCGGTAGCTGACTTTCTTTCTTTTTTTGCAATGCGCCTTTTAACAACCTTATCTAAACTGGAGAGGACGAATTGCGACAGAGACGGGGGTCGTCGCCATTGCATGCGTTTCGTCTCGCGCGGGTGTGCACACGACTTCGCTAAACACGCGTTAAAGCTGCTCCACTCGCGATGGGAGATTTTTTTTACGCAACGTTGAAGTGTTTCGGAGGAGCTCTCCGAACGAACCGCGCGCGATTTCAGTCAACGAAATCGAGAATATTCGTGCACGTCGTCATCGCGGCAAGTGTGTACCGCACTGCAGCACGCGTGTACACCACGGCGTTGCGATAATCGAGCGCGAAGAAAAGAGCGCGGCGCCGCGCGCAAACCGGAGCGGCAGATGAAAGAGAACTTCGACGGCGCGAACACAAAACCAGTCTCTCTCTCCGCTTCCCACTGATACAGTTATCTATTGCACCGCTTTGAAAGGCCCTCTACTCGCTTCGCTGTCGCAGCTTATTGGCATTGCAGAGGCGGCGACGGGGTTGCATTCTTCTCACCGCGGGGTACGACACCAGCAGAGGGACTCGCAGTGAGAGTCCGGTTTGTCGCGTTCCTTTCTTCGTTTCGTTGCTTTTTTTCTTTGTTCTTTTTTTCTCGCTCCGCCAGCTTTCCCTCTCCGGCCGCAGGTGTAGAGACGCTACAGAGTCCGGACACGTATCTTGCGAAGGATACACTATGGTGCCAGACCGCACCGGCGCGTTCTTCAACGAGCTTTCCGCTGCCGTGCATGTGCTGGGTTAACGATGCCGCCGGACTTGAAGCACGACAATGTAAATAAGACATGAGGCGGGTGGGAGGAGGAGAGAGGAGTACGCCGTCGCGGGCTGCCCTCGCGATGACCGCTGCCTTTGGGATGAGCCCGGCGCGTGAACTGAGTGCGTACTGTGCTTGACCTCCAACACCGCGTGTGCGGACAAAGTGCGTGGCACCGCAGCCCTCCTGACGGCGAGGCGATGCCGTCACGGACCATCTCACCAGAGGTGGACGGTGGATCACGGGTGGTTACGAGCGAATGATAGCGGTAAAAACATTTTGGAAGGCAACGCTTCTTTTTCGGCCCTGGCGGTCGCAGGTACGACTGGTGTAAAGGTGGCGAGGGCCGTTTCGACACCGACGCGGAGACAGCGTCGTGATTGTGTGCTAGGCAGGCTAACACTTCCATCTCGTTACGATTAGATTAATGGATTGATTTGGCGGCTCGCGCGACGCCACTACGATCTCTGCTGGACTATTCTACAAGCGCACGTGAACACCTTCTGCAAAGCGATGTGGCTAAGCGTGCTTTCTGATCCTTGAAGCGATACCTCCGAGAAGCATGCGTATACTGACTCTTCAACGTCCGCACTAAAAATGTGTCTCCCCCCCCTCCCCAAAAGAAAAACCAATGAAAATCCAGCAAGGAGTTGTTTCAGTTGGCAAAACCATAAACCAATGAAAATCCAGCAAGGAGTTGTTTCAGTTGGCAAAACCATTAGTCTCCTCAGTCTCTTGAATGCCGCGGGGGGGGGGGGGGGGGGGGGGACTTCGCTTACTGTTTTGAATACTTCCCGGTGTCATACATCCCCTAAATTCGAGTGCTACATTGAACTAGGAGAATACACTTTTGCATCGTACATTTCTACAACTGTAGACAGCTTTCCGCAAAGTGCAAAGGACCGCTAGTAAGAAGCGCAAACTAAAAAAAAAAAAATCGAGTGAGAAGGGTATGTCGGAGGCCGGCTGATGACCTCGGGCGAGTTTATAGCGCCGGGGCTCCGCATCGCCTTCGAGACTCGTCGCAGCCGACGACGACGCATTCACACGCACACACAACGCACACGGAGCGGTAGGCGCAACGCGCGGTCATTCCTCGAGGTGCGCAGAACGAGCCAGTGCGCGTGACGGCCGCGCACTGGACGCTCAACTAATGCTCACGGAGTCCGCGGAGGCAAACGTGTCCGCTGAGCTGGACGTGTCAGCGCTGAGGGGACCGTATATACAGCGACGGGACGACAAAAGCGGCGGCGGCTGGGGGAGGCTGACCGGAATACTGATCGACGACGCAGCGCGCGCTCTTCCTTCCCCTTTCCAAGGACGTCCGGTATGCACTCCCGACTCCTTCCAGTGCATACGGTTGCTGCTCGCGAGAGATGCCTCTGCCCGCCCGCCTGCCTGCTCGAGATCTCGCCTTGAATTGCGAAGGCTGCCGGTGTGCTCCCGTGTCGCGGAGGCAGTTCTGTCCCGTTCCGGTTGGCACGAACGGACACCGTTCCGGTGCATCCGAACAGTTCGCGCCGCTGAACAGCCAGATGAACGCACTCTGCTGACGCGGTTCGGCATCTGCAATCGGCGATGCGGGTGGAACAAAAGGAAAGGGGCTGCGAAAAAAGGGAAGACGGCGAGACACACTGTCTGCATCCGAACGTTTTTTTTTGTGTGTGTTTTAAAGAAAAGCACAGCGCGAAGAAAAAGAACCGGTGTCACCTGGCTGCAACGAGTTATTGGGAGTGAGGAAATCGCTTTATCGATTTCGATATCTGTGCTTGGGACGAAGAGCCGCAGTGCGAAGAAAAGCGGAGACAAAGGACGCATAAGCTTCCTGATTTGACAGATTTGGGAAGTCTGTTTGTTTTTCGAATCCAAGTACCATAGAGACACCGCTTCGCCACCGAGGCCGTGCGGCACTGACGTCAGAGGCACGCAGCGTCAGAGACGTAGCAGAGACGTAGCACTGGAACAAAGGAAAGCTGGGAGAGGGTGGAGAAGGGTGTGCGAGAAGGAGCATGCAATCCCGTACGTTCTGGCGTTTCAAAAGCACTACACAAGACAGGGGGAGGAAAGACAGGTAGGCAGATCAACCACGCATTCGCGCGTGTGGTTTGCTGCCCGACACAGCGGGAATGTGTTGAGGGCAGTAAAAGAAAATATGGAAATAAAAGGTGGACGGAGGCTGGGCTACCATCTGTGCCTACGCGATCGGTCGCTGATGCCAGTCGATTCCAGTAACTGCGGTGCCTGTTTGTGTTCTACTCTGTCACCCTCATGCACCTTTCACGCAGCGAATTCTGTCACCTCATTCATTGTAGGACGGTACATACACTGAAGGTCTTTACCATAGTACGCCGTTGCCCATGAGTCAGCAAACTAAGTGCCCAATTTTTTTAAAAGCTTATTCCTTTTTTTTTGTGCCTCTGTCTTTCTCTCCCCAATTCCCTGTCCCACGCAGAGTGGCATGTCAGCGATGTCTATACGCTGGCTAAAATCTCTGCCTTTCATTAAAGGGTTATCTCTCTCTCTCTCCTACGACGCGCAAGCCCGCGGTCGTAGAATATCCGTTCGCTTAAAGTTATCCGCACTAAAGGCACGATTAATCTTGCTGCAGCAAATTGCTGACAGTGACGGAACATTTCTTATCATCGATGTATGCTTGACATTCGCACATTCGCATTTTGCTCCCCTGGAAGCACCAAGTCTGTAGAGCTAACACTGGCGCACTCATTCGGCGTCAGACAACGTTAGCTAAAGGAAAACGACTCGTAACGTTGACGAGTGGTATATTCGCTGTACGAGTCTCCAAGATGACACCTCCTTACCCGCGAGGACTGATGCTTCATACGTGCAGCCAGTGACGTACATCCAGCTTCTTACTCGGCGATGGAAAAGCGATGGAAACAGCAGGAGAGGGTTGGCGGAGAAGAAGGCGCAGTCTCCGCGTTCGAAGGGATTTCATTTGCTTTTGAAAGCTGTGCAGGAAATGCCAGGGTCGCTAAAAAAAATTGCCGCTAAGAATTATTGTCAGTGTTTAAATCGCGTTCGCTTATCGAAGAAGCGCTCTTGGCGCGGACGGAAGCTGTCGCGTTCCTCATATTGAAATTCCTCGTGCAGGCCGAATGCCTTCGCGCACTACGCAAACTGGTTTACCGGAAGGCAGATAGAAACGTAAGCCGCGCTATGCCCTCCCTCTCATCTGCGATCTGCTCCAGACGAGTGCAGCTAAAGAGCTTTCCTCGTACTGCGGACGAGCGAGACATTTATGGCTATTAGCTCTCCGAATGAAATGTAGGCAGATGCGGGAGGCGGAAGGGGGGGGGGGAAGAGGAGGGTAGGGCTGGTGCTGATAAGCCATTCTCGGGACCCTTGGCGGCTATACTTCACGGAGTGCATCCAGCTACGAAAAGCAGTGCAGAACACATCGGCAGAATGCCAACAAGCCATTTAACGTCGTGTTTCCATATGCACAGAGCCCTTCGTTCACGCATGCGCAGACTTAGAAGGAAACTTAATTTTGTATGCATTTTACTTCGAAAAGTTTGTTTTGCTTTTTTCTTTTTTTGCCATAGCTATAGTACGCGTCCTCTGCCTCGTCAAGCTGTTTGTAGCAGCTTTTAGCCAGTGCCGTGCCTCCTCAAATTACCTTGTCAGCTTTGGGAATAACGTTCAACCATGTTCATTTCAGTTCAGGTTACTCCTTAGCATCATCATCATCATCATCATCATCATCATCATCATCATCATCATCAGCCTGCTTACGCCCACTGCAGGGCAAAGGCCTCTCCCATAGTTCTCCAACTACCTCGGTCATGTACTAATTGTGGCCATGTTGTCCCTGCAAACTTCTTAATCTCATCCGCCCACCTAACTTTCTGCCGCCCTCTGCTACGCTTCCCTTCCCTTGGAATCCATTCGGTAACTCTTAATGACCATCGGTTATCTTCCCTCCTCATTGCGTGTCCTGCCCACGCCCATTTCTTTTTCTTGATTTCAACTAAGATATCATTAACTCGCGTTTGTTCCCTAACCCCAATCTGCCCTTTTCTTATCCCTTAACGTTATACCTATCATTCTTCTTTCCATAGCTCGTTGCGTCGTCCTCAATTTAAGTAGAATCCTTTTCGTAAGCCTCCAGATTTCTTCCCCGTACGTGAGTACTGGTAAGACACAGCTGTTATAAACCTTTCTCTTGAGGGATAATGGCAATCTGCTGTTCATGATCATGTTCAAGATGTGCAAGGCTCTATATGGTGTATGCTGCAAGATAGTTATCAACTATTTATACTCCGATTATCACAATGCCATGCTAAGGAGATCACGAACTCCTTAGCATGGCATTGTGATAATCGGAGTATAAATAGTTGATAACTATCTTGCAGCATACACCATATAGAGCGTTGCACATCTTTAACCACTATCGAAATTGACGATAGTTGACAGATATGCATAGATTACAGCTTCACATATAGAATGTTATAATGTCTCTCTCATCTATCGCATCCCTTTGTCTCTCCCCCGGTACAGGATGGCAAACCTGAGATAATCTCTGGTTAACCTCCTTGTCTTTCCTTTCTCTCTCTCTATTCTCAATCGCCTTTGGCCGACACGCGAACTTCCTTAATGATAGCTGGGGCACTGCGGCACAACACAAACACGAATGTGCTCAAGCTTTCGTACATGAAATATCCGAACTTGCCACGAAAAATTAAATTAATGGGAACTAACGCAAGTACATATCGAAGAGTTGTATGCCTTAATTGATGCGTCACATGCCGAAAGCAACTTTCACACACTAGCGTTCCAGGCATTCGCAAAGAAAACTACGAAGAAAAAAAAAAAACACAGCGTGTGACAATGTTTCGACAGTAGTACGCTCAAGCCGCGTTTCTCGGACCTCCGTCTAACTTTCAGTCAAAGAATACTTGAAACCACTCTTCTAGCAGCGTTTGGTAAAGGCGTTAAGGGTCCTTATATTCAACGGGACTTTGGGAGCTACACGTGTGACACGAATATTAGGCTGTCCCTAAAGAACAGCTCAGACAACGTTCACTACGCTAACCTTGCCATTCGCACTTTTACAAGAAACGCTGCACGCATACAGCCAAGCAGCCCTGCGTCATCAGGTGGCGCAGAAGCAACTGACTGGCATATTCAGGTGATATTTCAAATCTGAGCAATGGACAGGTCGCGGTGTCTTCCGCAACAATGCATCGTTGTGTGACTAAAACATAATGACGCATGAAGCAACGCAATTCAACACATCCTCGCAATAAGGGCGGTTTCACTAACGAGTGCGCTCTTTAAGTTGCTTATGAGAGAGATTAAAAAAACGTAATAGGAAAGCAAATAACTGTGCAACATCGCCCGCAAGTGTTCAGGAAGTATAGCCCGAGCGACTCCCAAAAGACATCACTAAGGCAGCAAGGTTAAGTCAAGACGAACGGAAAGTTGCATCAGCGTATAGAAAGTGAAACTTTAAGAAAACATTACTCTCAAGCCACGAAGGAACCGAGAAAGCAAGAAAAGAAAATACTACACAATACACTTAAGTGTCAAAGGACTACAACGAAAAATTGCGGCTTCGCTGAGTAGCATATCAGTGGTCGTATGCACGCCGGCAAAAACATCTGCCTTCCAATAAAAAGCATCTATCTATCTATCTATCTATCTATCTATCTATCTATCTATCTATCTATCTATCTATCTATCTATCTATCTATCTATCTATCTATCTATCTATCTATCTATCTATCTATCTATCTATCTATCTATCTATCTATCTATCTATCTATCTATCTATCTATCTATCTATCTCTGTGCGATTCCATTACAGGAACGGGTGCGATAACTTCCCGTTGCACTGATGAGGTATTACGTGGCGGGAGTATTTTGTTATAGAGCGCGCTTCTTTAATTGAACGGAAATTGATGTTTCACCATTCCTCTCAGTCAGCATCTGTTATTCAGTGTAGATTTGGGAACATACGTTTACACTGCATGGGGTTCGCGTAAGAATCGAACTTCCGCGCAACCTCGAAACATATACTCAAATTCTATTATTCAATCGGTTGTAATTGTTTTGCCATCTAGAAAGTGATGCCTCAAATTAAAGACGCCACGCCTTAACGGAACAGAAGTTCGCATTTGTCGTGTAACCCGCGTCCCGTAAACTTTTGTGGGCGACTCTGTGTCTTTATGCAAATTACGTCCGAATGGAACATCTCCTTCTCGCTCTTATAATTGTGCAACCCAATCCAAACCGAGTTCACACATCATACGCATATATGTATCCGTGTCCACGCTTATGTGTGCGCGAAAAACCTGTTCACCGTTGCTGCCGGCGCCGATACAGTGACAGATGATATATTGCTGGTGAAGGACGGAGCCGTCGCTTCCCGCGCCACGAATCCATAACGAGAAACCACAAGCGACAAAGAAACTAAACTAACGTGCTTCTTTGTAGGCGAAGGCGTCTTGGGCGTGCTTGCGTCAATTGACGGAGTAAAAACATAAAGCGGGAACCACGTCGGACGGCATTTCTAACGGGACATATATAGCGTCGCCAGACGTCGGCGCGTCTATTTCAGGACACCCGGTCAACCACGCTGGTTTCCAAACCGAAACGCATACCCTTGAGGAGTTCGTTTAATGCGGTAGCCTCACGAAACAAACCTTGTATACCGCGACATCGCAAGACGGTCGTCGCGTGGAGCGAAACGTGCGCGCCGACGCCGGGCGACGTCACTTTGTACGTCATAAACGTGCTTCATCTGGCTGCCGCTAGGGGTAAGTTCCGCCGCCAATCTATATACGCGCTTGCTCAGCCAGGTTCGACGCCGGAAGAGGAACATTGCGCATCGCTCGGCGATTACGTTCGCTTCTTCCCCGTTACGGTCGGGTCGACTTCGACACGTCTCTCTCCTTAACGATCTTTGCGGGGCGTCATCGAAGCTCTCCTTTGCCCTCGATATGTATAAAGCGCGTGGGCACGCCTTCTATGGAATAATCGGAATTGCTCGCTCACGTGTCTCGAGCGCACAGTGAGTGTGACAATTCGGGAAGCGCGGCGCGGTTCCGTGCGCTCTTGCGCCGTTACACGAAGCAGCCTTAGGGTATTTTCTTAGATCGACGTGTTCTCCGTTTAGTGAAGATCGATGGGATTCGGCGCCTCAGTAAAATACGAGCGCGCTATGTGGAAGACGTCACCCAAAAAGTTAAGATGTATGCACGCTTAAGCGCGTGCTGAGACAAAGATTGTAAACACGAGACAAGACATGAGACTCTTAAGGGGTAAGATTGAGCCGTTGACGGGGAAAAATCAAATTTTCTTGACATCTTGAGCAGCGCACAATCTGACAACGGGAAATAAATAAATAAATAAATAAATAAATAAATAAATAAATAAATAAATAAATAAATAAAGGAAGACGGAACAAGCACAGTTTAACAACGCACATTTTGTTGCTGTCGTTGTCAATTTGTGGGCTGCTCAAAATGGACAGCTTCCAACTCACCTGCTTATGTGTTCCTTTAAGTTTTCCTTTTTCGACGACATTGTTTCGCCAAAGAAAGGTGACGACGTGAGAATGGACAACGCAAAAGCTGCACGAAGCAGTAGACATGACCGCACACAATATATCCATGAAATATTCTTTAAGGCCTGTGCACACAGCCGTCAAATGCCCCTTCCCGTCACCGTCACGTCGACGTACGTCACGAGACAGCGTCTGCTTGCTGTTTTCTCACCCAAACTAGCATGCCGGTGACATTAGCCGATGCCCCCCACGTCGCCGGCGCCCCATTGTCGGAGGTGAAACCGGCAAGGAAACGCTATCTCGTGACGGATGCCGGTGACGTGACAATGACGTGACGGTGACGAGACGGTGACATGACGGTGACGGGATGGGGCGTTTGAGGGCTGTATGAATCAGGCGTAATAGTCATATCGCTCTCAAACTCTCGTGTCAGACATACATCGGTTTACACAAGCTGGTTAGGAAGCGTACATAGTTTTCGACTATAGCTTCTCTTAATTCAGGTGTGTAGTACGCGTTCGTTATCGTGTGCTGTGAAAAGTTCTTTTTACAGCCTTAAAGTTAAAAGTGTTTTGTGCCGTTCGAATGAACTATCAGCTCAGAAAGTGCAAAATATGAGAAGCTACGATGTGTTTCTTTTACCTTTTTGATGACTGACCACATATGATATATGTATCAATATTTCTCGCTTGAAAAGAAGTATAACCGGCACGATCTCCTGATGGTCAACACCTTTTTAATTAAGCATTTAAATAGAGAAAACACTAAACGCAACAAACAGCAGCAGATTAGAGCAATTGGCTTTGGGACTTCCGTCACAAACTCTCGTCATTACTGTAATAAACAACGAATTGTTGTGCTGCCATACTCCGAGCAACCAATTGCTTTGGAGAAAGACAAATTGACCAAATCCGAGCATCTCAAAAATATGTCGCGTCGCATGCTTGATATCGCTTTGCCATCTCTTTGATGTCGACGGTGCATGTACGGTTCCTCGTGCAATGTGGCTTGATAGTTCGAGCAAAACACTTCCGGTATGCTGGCACTCAACGGCAGTGTGCCGTATACGGAAGCTCACGAAAGTAATAGTGTGTAAGCAAAGGCTCCCCGGGGAGTCCCGATTAATGTTTCGCATAAGGAGTAAGACATTGAGCAGCAACACACTCTGTTTGCGTGATCTCGTAAGGGGACGACGTCCGACACGATGACTCGGGGTTTCATATACGCAGAGTCATTTCCAATTGCTATGATTTTGCTTTAAGCCACAAAACTCGTTGAATTGATCTTAGAAACGGGAGGCTGGTGTGATGGGGAGGGCGGAGAATGTGAACAACCTTTTATTACGACCCGAGATATCCTGTTTGACGTCTACATTAGTTTGCCTGTAGGGCCGGGTGCATGCAGATAAGCACTATTTACACAAAAATCCAGACGAAGAGCAAACGCAAGGTCTGTTCTCTTTCTTCAGAGTTATGCCGATATATGTGTTATGCTTCTTTTTGTTTTGTTCTTGACCAACCGCAGAACCATTTCACGTTTTTCTTATTCGACATCTCCCACGGCCAGGGCCAAATGCGGTAACTAAGCTCACGTTTACTATAAGCAATGGCTTGGGGAACCCAATAACGCGAGAAAAAAAAACGGGAGCAAAACAAAACACCGAAAGACGGGTGGCAACGTCATCTTGAAGTTTCCGCGCCAGCTACTCATGAGGTCACATTAATTTTGATAGCAACTCCTCCAGTTTAGTTAACTGTTTATCGGTCAAGAAAGATAACATGTCGTTCTAATTGAATCAAAGACAGAATCTCGGAAGTTTCGCAAATCCTAAAACAAGCCAAATATGAAAAAAAAAACATAATAACGATCCGAAATTTCTGCCACCACACTGACGTACCGAAGCTGTAGCTCGGACGTAAAACTGAGGAAGAGAAAGTTTTTCGGCCTTCAGTTCTCTCCTCTCTATACCAACCAACGTTTTCTTGCATTAAGCGAAAGCGGGGTTTTGAAGGGCTACTTTGCCAGCGTCAACTAATTTGATATTACTCGCTAATGACTCTATCAAAACCGGGTGATAAGTAGACCCGCCGGATACTTCGCTGAGCGCGAGATACGAGTACGAAAGACGAAACTGCAGCACCAGAGAGCCCGGCTCGGTCGCACACGACGGCGACCTTCGGAGCGGGTACGCGTGTTACAAACCCACACTGCGTGGGCAGTACGACGTACACGCACCGGTGCAGGTAGGAACACGCGCGCCCTCGCGACGGTATCAGTCATTCCCTCCCTTGACTTCCTTAAACGGCGCTGCTGCTGCTGCTGCTGCTGCTGCTGCTGCTGCGACGTTCACGCTGTTCATCCGCGGGGACAAAAACGTGTCCTCCAGGCATCACGCCCTTGCAACTGTGGGACCAGCTTTCCTCGGACAGCTGGTCTACGAATGCCGGAGTCGATTCCACGGCGACGACAACGTCGAATCAAGTATCCGCCGGTCTTTCTGACCTCGTGTGCACTGACGTCTGTTCGCCACTGTTAAGCAATTGTGCAGTTGACGGACTGTCTTGGTTAGCCGAGCGGACGCTCCGGCGCCAGCAAATCGGCCGCAAAGCTGTAGTCACTTCTGAGGAGGACACCGTGCAGCACACTTGTCTCAGTCGTTCTTCCGTATCCTCCGTAAAAAGGTTTCCAGCTTAATAACTCGGTTTCAGTTGGCTGGAACGGCCCCTTGGAACCGTTCCTTTGGTGCGCTAGCTTGCGATCTGCTATCCAACAAGTTTCAACGTAGACAACCTAGACAACGTAGACAACCTCGTTTTATACGTACTGTAGCAATGACCAATAAACCAGCTCATTTAGGAATGAACCCCTCGTAGCTCCTCCATTTCCGCCTTGGTTTACAACCGTCTATATACAGCAGGTACATTGTATTTGTTCTGACGTTTGCTCGCTCTGCATGGCCCGGTAGTTAAAGCCATGGGTGCTTGCCTCCCCCCCCCCCCCGCCCTCTTTTCTCATTCTTGAAGAAAGCTACGAATGGAAGAAATATTCTGTTCTCACGATGGAAGCAAGAAAGGAATGCGCGGCATAAGTTCAGGCAATCCGTGTCGTTGAGGAAGCGACTCGTGCCCCATGGCCCACAAGTTTCTTGATGGCATAAGTTTCACTCCCTCACCCATCGTATCCATGCCTATGCGGATACCAACGTCAATAGCACTCAAGCGGTAACATTAGACGCTACATCCTAAGAGAGCAGATGTCCGCTTGGTGTTCGCCCCATCGGCAACCTGTGCGCGCCTTCTAACCAGCGCTTATTTTCCTTACAGAGTGGTTCTTTCTTTCCGGCGTCCAACTAACCGGCCGTGGTTCATCACAGGTTGTACGCTACTCCCTCACGAGTACCCTCCGAGCTTCTCAATAGCGCGTGCAAGATCTCACAGCTATTTGCGCATACGGACGCGTACGCGCGATCGCCCCATCCTTGTCCCATTTTAGCTCATCGTTGTTCGGCTCGATTAGCCAGCGACAAAGCTGTACGCGCAGCGTGTACCTCTCGGAAAAGCACGTTCCTTCCGTAACAGTTGGAAGCGCGAGCTTGTTGTACTCTGCCATATCGATTCCATCCTTGTCCCCCTTAGGCCACGCGCACTGCGCGGATTAAACGGCCTTCCGGAAGGCTATCCAACTGCCGATGACACCAGCGCCACTTTCCGGCGATAGCGCCAACAACAAACAACCTTCGCTTCGTTGGACAAAATCGTCGTCATTCGAATCTCGACGGCTTTCGGTCTGCACACCTTCCTCTTAGCACGATCCCGCTTCCGCCTTACACTGTGTGCGGTGTTCTTAAGAATGAAGAACAGCTCTACACGATGCCGGATATTCTGCGGCGCTGTCTTCCCACCAGCGACTCGCGCGAAAGAAAATAAACTGGCCGTACGAGTAACGTGAAGATATCGGGACTTCTTTTCTCTCTAACCGCAACGCCAGACCTTCCGAAAGCTACGCTATATCACCGTTGAAGCTTTCCGGCAAAGCCCGTACGTCTTTATGCCACGCTCGCATTCATCCGTCACTGTCGAGCCCCGGTCGAGCAGTCTACAACAGAACCATCTTGCATATCGCGCACGCATAACTTAAAGACTCTCTCGATATTTCCGCAAGAACCGCGAAAGAGAACATCTTTAGTTGCGAACCACTCCCGCTGGACTCCGATAAAGCGCACAACGCTGGGCTCGCGCTCCTCCTTCGCTCCCGAGTCCAAGGACCGAGCTTCACTCGTCTAGCACTGGAATGCAACACGAAAGCTGGCCTCTTCCTTCTCTATAGGAACGCGCGAAACACGAGCTCTCAATGTAGAAGTGTCGCGATCGATCACCGGAGCACTCCGCCCACAAAGCACTAGAACCTCCGGGTTCGCGCTCCTCCCCCGCTCCTCGGAACCACGGGGGCCAGGGCAGGATCCACATCACACATCATCCACGCGCGCGCATCTCGCGCAAGAGCTCACAGCGTAGAAGCTCAGCGCACGCTCCATCGTCGGTCCTCGCAGTGTCGTGGTGAAAGGAAAGTAAAAAAAAGAGCGGCCACGCCAGGCGGGCAGCCAGGCGGGCGGGGGGGGGGGGGGGGGCACGACCGCGGCCACCGTGCGCTGCTCACCTTGCGTGGTGTTCCGTTCGTCCTCAGTCGTCGTGGTCGGCGAAGCGCGTGGCTGCGGCGAGGCAGTGTCTCGCCCGTCGTCGAACGGCGGCTATCCAAGGGGCCGGCGCACACAGTGAGAGTATTCGGCCGAGTAGCGTCGGAGTCGAGCCGCTGGAATTGGGTTAGCGGAACGACGACACGCCGCCCTCGCCCTCGACGCGCCAAGCCGGTTTGCGGCGTCGTCGTTCGTCGTCGTCGTCGAGACGAGAGTGGTTTCAAGTGAGCGGCGGCGGCGGCGGCAGGCGCTAGAGCGTCGGCGGTGGTGACGACGGCTTGCGCGGCTCGGAAGCGGCAGTGGCGGCTAGAAAGGTGCAACCTCCCCGGCACCCCACCCCCTCCGTACACCCCCCCTTCAAGGACGCCACGCCTTGACCCCCCACAACGCGCGGACCTCCACGAAAGCCGCTTTGCTGCGGAAGAACCACCCCCCGGAGTAGCCCACCCTCATTCCCCTTCCTTACTTCTTCGCTTCCGTATACGAGGAAGTAAACGGTCTCCGTATTCAGGAGGTTTCCCCGGAGAAAGTGTGTTCCGCACTGAGAGAAAGGACGCCTTTTTTTTTCTTGCGTGCTTTTTTTTTAGCTGTATATTTTCGTTTCGTCGCCAGTCGACTTCCAGCCTCGTACGACTCTACCCGTTTCTTTCGAAATTCGAAGGAAAAAAAAAAGAATCACCCGCAGCGTCGTCGATTTACGACGTGTCACCGCCGTGACGGCAGTGTCAACACTGAACCAGTTGTGCGCGCCTATATCGGCAATCGGGAGTCGGATCGCGACTTCTGACCTCCGACACTAAACAACGGTACGACAGCCGGGCTTATAAAAGAGGTCCTGGGAGTAAGTGGCTTTCCACATTGGGGTTCCGTTCCGTGCTTCCGTAGGAAGAATATAAGCGAACGCTCCAGGCCGCGATTGTACGAGAGGTCTCGCCGGAGAAAGTTGTTCAGCCTACAAAAAAAAAAAAAAAAAAAGGGTCGATTGCGTTTTTTTTTTTTTTTTTAGCCCTCTATTTGCTTCGCCGCCACAGTCGACTTGACCTCATTTCTAGCCATTTCTTCGAAATTCGAGGGAAAGTTTTTGAATACGCAGTTACTTACGATGCGTGTCACCGTTCCAGTGTCAACAGATTGGATGCGTGAGTATGTGTGCGATGTTATCGTCAACCGGGAACCAGATTTTGCGAAGCGACCGCTGCCTTTGATCCCGACCGTGAGGCGGAGGTCGCTGAGAAGCAAATGTTTACTGACTACGCGCAGAAGAACGCAAGCATTTCTGAATTAGCTCGAAACTTCCGCAATATATTCCACATCGCTCTCTACAGCCCCCTTCCTCTATCCCAGCGTCCAATTATTATTATTATTATTATTATTATTATTATTATTATTATTATTATTATTATTATTATGTTTGCACAGATAAAAACAAACACGGCGAAGAGAGAAAGGAAATTAGCTGGCAACCGTCATCAGGAGGGACGCTGTACCTGCCGGCTCTACAAGAGAAAAGGTAGATAGAAAAATAATAGTGAGCGAACAACAACAGAGAGATTAAGAAGAAGATCAAATACTAATAAAAAACAATAGGAGGGGGGGGTGGGGGAGAACAACACAAGAATAAAACTTCGATGAGCGTCGCACATTCATTGGGCGGCACTTAGCACCCGGAAAATGGTCAACAAATTAGCACCAAAATAGGAGTGAAGGGCTGGGCTCTAATCAAATGAACGAAGAATCTTTTCGCATTCAGCAGATAGACCACTCGCAGGCGGTAATCCTCGGCGCTGTTTGTTGTCAACTGCGTTGACATACTCTTTTGTCCTGCCAAGTCCACATTTAGCCGCCTCTTGAAGAAACAGGAAGTACATGGGGCAGAAGCTTGTGAACCCACTCAAACAGAAGCAACAAACATAAAGAAAGAGCTGTTTTTTTTTTACTGTCGGGTGTTGGGTCAGCTACGCACCAGTTAAATTGTTAATGCTATTAGTGGTCTTTGGGAACTTTACTCACTTTGTGGTACGTGTGTCCATACTAACACATCTTTCGCGGGGCCCTCTTCAATAATGATAATAAAGGAATCTTTTAAAATGTATCCGGTTCTGGGCGGAATCGAAGCCGCGTCACACGGGCTTTTCAAGCATAGCAGCCCGCAACGCTGCGTCACGCAAATGACTTCGCGCGAGCTTCGCGGCGGCGCCGTCAGATGGCACAGCTTGTCCAGTGGACGCCACAAGAGAGGAGCCCGGCTGGAGTAAACATCTCATGCATGATGCGTTTCGGCGTTAGAAAGAAGTTGTGTCGCTGCATTGCCTGATTGCTAATCGCGTTAACGTCGACATTCAACGTCAGATGGCTTCCGCAGAAAATTTTTTTTCAAGTATGCCAGAGCTGTCCGCAAAATTTGGCCATCGTTGTTGCCATCGTTGATACCAGGAACGTCCCCAGCTCTGTAAACTACAACTTCCGCCATCTTTAGGTTGCAAGGCTGTTGCGATGCAACTTCGCAATGGCCCGCTGTTCGATATTCTGTGAGTGCGCTTCCCCACACGCACGCATTGTTTGACGCGCACAGTATGACGGACATTGGTCTAGAAGTAGAAATAAAACCCGAGCGTACGAGCCGGTGCAGCTGTTCTTTCCACCATCCCTTCCTTACTACACCCTTAGTGTTTAGGTTGCAAGGCTGTTGCGATGCAACTTCGCAATGGCCCGCTGTTCGATATTCTGTGAGTGCGCTTCCCCACACGCACGCATTGTTTGACGCGCACAGTATGACGGACATTGGTCTAGAAGTAGAAATAAAACCCGAGCGTACGAGCCGGTGCAGCTGTTCTTTCCACCATCCCTTCCTTACTACACCCTTAGTGTTTAGGTTGCAAGGCTGTTGCGATGCAACTTCGCAATGGCCCGCTGTTCGATATTCTGTGAGTGCGCTTCCCCACACGCACGCATTGTTTGACGCGCACAGTATGACGGACATTGGTCTAGAAGTAGAAATAAAACCCGAGCGTACGAGCCGGTGCAGCTGTTCTTTCCACCATCCCTTCCTTACTACACCCTTAGTGTTTGTAAGCCATCTGCGGCTAAATTATGCCGTGAGCGGGAGGTCGGCGATCTTGTGTGTGGCAACCAAATGGAAATGTAGAAAAAGCTAACTTCCAGTACTTGTCATACACCCTATTAAGAAGTGTCGGTGCAATTTCGATTGATATTAAGCATACCGTGGGTGTGTTCGCTAAACTGCATCATCCCTTAAGCCAACCGGTGCCATTGCTTGATAATGTGCTAAGATCACGATTCGAAGTTTTCCTAACTACGACTCTGCAAACGCTGTTGTAGAAACGGTCTGCTTCTTCCATAGCTGAAGGAACCGCAAAAATTGTGAAGACCTTACGGACGTACTACTAATGCTTTTGATTTCAAAGTGTTCTTCGTGGACGGGCCGCTATGGCCAATAATATGCTTGCTGTGACAATTTTACTTGTTGCGACCAAGTGCAGTACACCTCACGAGCTGTTTGTGAATTCGGATCGTGGGGTCGAACTCACAAAGCTTTTCTTTCGTAAGGGTTCTTTGCCATTGGCTCACCGTCTTGGATAACATTACGTCCAGCGCCAGGATTGGCCGGAATTTTATGTTACTGGACAGTTGTAGTTTGAGAACGTTTTGTGAATACAGGCCCTGTTTCACAGCCCTTGCATCAGTGCCGCCTGGAGTTACTGACGTATGTTTGTTAGGTTACATACAGAGGCTTGTAGGCCGTACGGCAACATCGTGTTACAGTGGTATCTCGCCCACTTCGACATAGCGGGCAACGTTGAAGCCGGTCGGGCTTCTAGAGGGGCGCATGGCGACTCATCGAAACTGGCACCATGCAGTGCCATGCTCTAAAAGGGAAGGATCAACGTTCGTGAGTGCCGTTGCATGGAACTCTCTACTTGCACACTGGTGTCATGCGCGGTGACAGCACGGACTCATTGGAATTGTAGACCCAAAAGGTGACATTCCCATGCCGAGTGGCCCTTCAAGAAACGGCCGCAGGTGTCTACACCGCATTCGTTTGAACGTCGCCTATAATACCAACTACTTCTTCGTATAGTGTGTACAGTGTGCGCGAAGACTTAAGCCATGTTTCGCGCGTCGGCACACTTATTGCGGCCACAAGAGCGGTCTTCAAATCTTCAGGCCAGGCAAACATCCCTGGCACTCAATAAAAATTTCTCCCTCTCTCTATCCCTTGACAATCTCCACCTCTCATTTTTTTTTTGCGTTGAGTGCTATTCCTGGGCCTGTGTTCCCGAAACGCTGTCACTCTAGAATTGTTCGTAAGAGAAAATTCTAGCCAATCCTGACGATGGACATGTTATTAGCGAAGAAGACGGGCCAACGGCCAAGAACACTTACGAATGCAAACCTTTGTGAATGCGGGCCCTGGACCTGCGTTATCCTGCCACAGATTGTGGCTTAGATATGCATAATATCTGCCACTTCTTTTCGATAGAGGAGACAGAGATCTTCCAGTTACATTACCTTTATTACTGGTTGATTCGTTTGATGGTTTACCGTACTGTAGCTTGGCGACTGAAAATAAGTTTTCCATGTAGTTCTACCCCGACTATTCTGTTTGCCAAATTCTAGACAGAGAGCGAAATATAGCGATGTACAAAGCCAATTGGCTTTGAGCGAAAGTGTGAAGACGCCTTCGCACACGATGCTAGCACGCAAGCAGGGTTTCTCTCGAAGTGGAGGTCAAAGCTATTGAACTCGCGAGCCAAGAAGAAGTGCGAAGGTCACAATGACTTCGCTTTCGCTCCAAGGACTCATACCGTCGGCCTACTTTCTGCATATATGCAGCCCGTATCGTATTTCCTTTTCGCCCCTTAGGAGGCCACCTCCGACGCTGTTACGTCCTGATGAGAGAAGACTTGATCGAACACGTTGATGGCTGGTTTGTTGAAAGCAAATGAATATGCTTTCGTGAAACATCGTTCACGTGGACCGCGCAGCCAGATCTAAGGATGTAAGGGCAGGTTTAATCACCAGTTGCCACTACGATGCACTAAATTGTATATCAAGCAAATTGGTACACCTTGTTTTTTTAATTATTATTTTTTCGGAGCAGTCCAGGCAGCCGCTTGGTCGAGCAGCAACTAATCGTCACTTCTGTGCCTGCGTGTGCAAGCCGGCTTCGTTTTCTCACGTTTAGAAGCCGAGTGATAGCGCTGCTTCGCGTGTGCTTTCGTGTCATTGTGCCTTGCCAGAAACATCAGTGACAAACCTCGTATAACAATAAAACAACTTAGCCTAGCGTTGGAGTACCTAAGTGCTCGTGTTGAAGATAAAGATGTCGAGCTGAAGGATGACCTTGAGGGCGATAATAGAAACAGAGCTACAACCGATGAGACGGTCGACTGAGCGCAAGCATGACGCGCTTAAAAAGATACTTGTCTAAATTGATGGAAGATGAATTGAAATGTATTAAAGTGTCGGGGTGGTTGTTGATTACAAAGTTCAGAGGAATATTGAGAAATGAGATTGGAATCTACGAAACTGGGAATACAAGGAAATCAAGAAAGATAATAGTCGGCTCACGGCTGAGCTTAAATAAACAAGGAAAGAACTGACGGAGCTACGACATTACAGCCGCTGTAACAATGTGAAATTAAGGGGATTCTAAGACAAGGAAGAGCGAACCTTCCGTCAGTGATCAAGACCATTTCCGCTTACCTAAATGCTGATGATAATGGATCTGACCTATAGGTTGTACACGGAGTTCCAACCAGGGACAACGCGCAATCAAACATCATCGCTAAGTTGATTTCCCGTATCTCCAGAGATAAGTTCATGCGTGCAACGGCGAAACCAAGACTGACCTAATAAATCCTACAGGCATTGACGGTGCCACTCCTATCCATATCAATGACCACCTAGAGTGAGAGAGAGAAGGAGAAGGGAAGAAGGAAAGGCAGGGAGGTTAACCAGACTGAGTCCAGTTTGCTACCCTAGACGTGGGGAGGGGAATGTGGAATGAAAGAGAGAGAGAGAGAAAGCATGCGTCTATACCGCACTCTCACATGCACTAAGTTAGGAGTAGGATGTCTATAGTCGGGCACTCAAGTCTGTTGCCTTCAGGTAGTGAAGAAGCGCTCGAACAGCTTTCTGGGCTAATGAACTGTGAGGCCAGGTACCCAAGATCTTCGCTTCCGTAAATGGCATGTCATCCAGTCTATACAAGGCACACACACTGGAGAGCCTGACGTTGGTTATCAAAGCGAGAACAGTGGCACAGAAGATGACTGATGGTATCTTCACACTTGCACTTAGCGCACATTGGTGAGTCCGCCATTCCAATACGATAGCTGTAGGAGTTGTTTGCTACTTCTACCCACAGCCGACACAGCAATGTTGCGTCACGTCGTGAAAGGTTTGCTGGTAATTTAAGTTTCAGCGATGGGTCGAGGCTGTATAAACAAGAATTCCGTGGTGTATGCCAGTAACTTCACGTGATGGTACGAGCGAGACCACCTATGTCCAGCTACCAAGGTACTGCTGGCAAAGCACTGAAGGCGAAGCGTGAAAATAACGGAAAGTCACGAGAGAAAGACAGACAATTCGCTGGTGTTGCACAAAACATGCGCAGAAGACTTATCCCAAATTACCTGAGCAATAATGTTTGATCTTGCGAGAATCGACCAAGCATGACTTGAGCACGAAAACGCGTCATTGGAACATTTCAACTTTAGAAGTGCAGGGAAAAACTTGGACCAACTGTGTATTTATCTGTCGCATCATTCTTTTATACATGATGTAATCGCTGTTACAGGAACGTGGCTGAAAATAGGTGAATATGCACATGCATATATACCAGGATAAAAAATGTTATCGCTGCCTAGAAGCAGTCTTTCACTTGGCAGTGGCGTTTCTCTGTTCTTAAAAAAAATGTGTTAAATAACAATGTATCACCAATAGCTCCGGAAGCCAGCCTGAATGGGAAGCTCTATTTGCACATTCGAAATGCGACGCTATGCAAGGCGTTGTTTACTGCCCACTTAGCGTTACTGCAGAAGGCTTCATTTCTGTCATGGAAGGTATTTTAGACCTTTTGATAGCTTCCATTAGTTATATTCCATTTGTGATGATTTTCCCATGCATGAATGCCCCGACTATGTTTTGCCGCATCAGTGATATAATCTAATGAACATGACCCCGCCACCTACGCGAATAAATGACAATTGTTTTTCTCTGCCTGACCACATGATTCGTGATATTAACATCACTATCTCCAATGGAGTGTACGACATCACCATTGCTGCCCACTCTCCCACTTTGACATTCATACCACGTACTTATTTATGTCCTTTTTGCCATGCTTATTCGCAACGAATCAGGCGAATAAACTACAGTACTGTGCGCAATTTACTGAAACGTACAGATTTCGAAGAGTTATGCGAAAATAATGTCGGCGTTCTATGGGAAATATTGGTGACTGTATAATGAAAGTAGTTAGTCACTCAACGCACGAATATCCGGGCCGCAATTACAAGCTGGCAGTGCGTCCGGGAATAGCACGTGACATTGTGGAAATATCAAAGAAAAAAAAGATTTGTTCTTCAACAGATGGAAACAAAGCAAACGCTTACTATAAAATGCAGTTTAAGTGCTTTAGAAATAACTCATTTGGGATGATAAGAAAAGCTAAGAAACAGTATTTCGTAGTATGTAGTATGTAGTATGTAGTATGTTTATTTGGCCATATTATATACAATATGCCCTCGAGGTGAGGCTAAAGGAGGTAGACCAAGCATACCTCCTGACGAGGCCAGTACCAGGCTTGTCCAACAGGGGCGCTGATGCCAAGCAAGTGTGGAAGCCTGTGTGTGCAGGTACGGGCATACGTGAGAAAAAGTACATTACTCCTGAAAACCCAGCAGTGAACACGGCTGATGATTTCAATATTTTTTTTCACTAATATCGGCAATGGCATTTCCGCTCAATTCCCGTCACATACTTTCTATCCTTGCGTATTCAAAAAAAAAAAGAAAATAAACAGAAGATAAATCCCACCTTATCAGCTTATAAGTCTTATAAGTCAGGTTAAATTAGGTCAGAAATCCTCAAACCACCGTCTAATAGAATTGTGGGTCACGACGGTATCCCAGCGATGGCTGTGAAAGACAACATTGATCTACTTCCAGGACCACTGTGGTACATCATGAATGAATGCCCTCGACAGGGTATCTTTCCCATACATACTCAAAGTTGCGTGAGCGGTCCCTGTATACAAATCTGGGGACCGAGACAACCGGAGCAGTTAACGGCCAATCTCAGAAGTTAGCATTCTCGGTGCTTTTTTTATTGAAAGAATAATTAGATCTTGGTCTTAGCCAATTTCTTAATGACAACGAATTAATTTATCCGTAACAACACGGCTTTATTGCCAATAGGTCAGCCTCCACAGCTGTCTTTACACTGGCGCAGCTAACTCAGTCCTTCATAACAATGAAATAACCGTCGGCGTCTTTTTGAACATTAAGAAAGAACATTTGATACAGTCTCGAATATCACATTGCTAAAACAAATTGGAATCTTATAGTTTTGCTGACAAGACATTTATGCTTCTTCTTTTTTTCAGCTATCTTACAAACCAGAAGCAATGTATAGTAACTGATCTCCTAACTTCTACCCGCCGCGGTGGCTTGCGGCTATGGTGTTGCGCTGCCAAAGCACGACGTCGCGGGTTCGAATCTCGGCCACGGCAACATCATTTCGATGGGGGCGAAATGCAAAAACACCCGTGTTCCGTGCACTGGGGGTACGTTAAACATCCCCTGGTAGTCAAAATTATTGCGGAGTCCCCCACAACGGCGTGCCTCATGATGGAATGGTAGTTACGGCATGCAAAACCCCAGAATTGTATTTATGTCCCAACTTCTTATTACGAAAATGTTACCTGTGGGATACCTGGAAGAACAGTACCATGCCCTGTATAATTCTCCTTGCAGATAAATGGCTTACCTTATGCTTTGTCCTACTACAAAACTGCAATGTACGCAGACAACACCGCATTATTATTTCGAGCTACTTCGCTTTCAATACAAGGACAAATTACGGCAGAGTTAGCACCGACTGCCACGTGGTTTTCTCGCAAGAACTTAACAAGAAATACTGAGAAAAACTAAATGCGTCCTTTTTCATTTCACGAAAAGAAATCCAGATTATAGTTTTCTGTACTTGAATGTTGATGACAAACCCATTGATCACGTTTGTATGTTCAAATATTGGATGTCGCAATGGGCACAAGCTTGCATTGGAAAGAACAAGTTAATATTGGTATCTAAAAACCTTTCAGTGTTTTACGCTTATTAAAGCCGGAGGTTACTTTCAATATAACGTACTGCGTTCTTTATATTTTTCTTTGTTTCACTCACAGTTAGTTATTGTAGCGAAATGTGTGGGGCCTCACTTACTTAACGCACGTAGCACCAGTTGTATATGCGTTTGCAAAAACTCGCGTTGGGAATTATAACGCTTTCGCCTCTTCATAGGCCAAGTACTGAATCGTTTGCAAATGCTCGGATATTGACGTTCATGTGCCACAGCAAAATGATAAAACTGCGTTTTTCCCATTGCCATTAGGAATGTCTTGTTTACCAAACCGTAAAGCAAGACACGCAGCCAGTGGAAACCTTAGTCTTCCTACCTGCAATATCGTAGACGGCAAAAGGTTAGTTCAATTCAATGGCGCTAGTTCAATTCAATGGCGCTAAAATTTGGAACTCAATTCCACTCAAAATAAGGCTTGCACGCAAATTTATATTATCATATCAGGTATATTTTAAATAATCATGTAGCAATTAAATTAGTAATGTAGATATTAAGTCTATGTCCTCGTGTCCTATTTACAGCACGTTAACTAAAATGTTTTCCACTGGGATGCTTTGTAGGACCAAATACATACGCACTTTGTAGTTTATTTTATATGCACGACAGTGTGTTAAATGTTAGACATTTCTATTGTGCTTAGTACTCATATCTTATTTTGTATTTGTGGCAATTTTTATTTGTATTTGTCTCGATTGTGATTTCTATTTTCCATGGGATTGTAAAGTTACAGTGTTGCAATGTTTATGTACGTTTACGTATGGAGCTATTCGTTACAGACATGTTCATAAACGTGGCTTACGTAAACATGTGCATTAGAGTGGACGGATAAATAGCCATATAAGCGAATGGTCGGAATATCTTTTGTAAATACTTACCCGGTGTTTATCTTACAGTGAACATCCATTTAACTTCATCTAACTTGATATATATGTATTTTTTATTAGAAGACGTCAAGGTATTCAGAACACGTCAAGGTATTCTTTATTCCTTATTCAGTGAGCGCCCCGCTTTGTCAAAAAGGCGTTACAGCCGGAGGGTTACAGACTTAAATAAAGCACTTCTTCAGCTATACAGCACACTTGCGTCTCTTGCAGCCGGTTCCAATCTCTGCTAGTCATCAGAAACAAGGAATTGTAAAACATACGTGTCCTTGCACGGTACTCTTTCACTTTGCGTCGGTGGTCATGTCGACTGAATACGTAATTAGGTTCATCAAAGTAGTTATTACAGGCAATTCCAGTGTTACCATGAAAAACGCAAAAGAAAAAACAACTTTTCTTTTTAACTTCATCTTTTTTTTTAGGCCTCGCGGCTATACGGCACTGTACTGTTGTCCATTTTAGTTAAAGCCAAGAGCTTTAAGCGATGTAGCCTCCCCCTTACCATCTTAATTTCCGCGCACCAGAATGCTCTCCCCAGCCCGCTCTCCCTTTCCACAGTGAAAGGCGTTGGTAGGGCAGTTGATAACTAGCTCTGGTAGGGTGGTTTTCCCGCAATAAAGGCGCCATTAGCTTTCCAGTACGCGACACTGGCTTCCAGCGAACGCTACAGTTGTCTGTTTCAGTGCTTGCTTGCGTGCGCTGTGTGCAGGCGTACTGTGTACGAGTGGCTTATCTCATGCGTCACCCTCGTCATCTACAGATTATGGGGTTTTACGTGTCAAAACCACGAACCGATTATGAGACACGCCGTAGTGGAGGATACCGCATTAATTTTGACCACCTGGTGTCCTTTAACGTGAACTCAAGTCTAACTACACGGGTGTTTTTTTTTCTCATTTAGTCCCGATCGAAATGCGGCCGCCGTGGCGGGGATTTCATCCCGTGACCTCGTGCTTAGCAGTGCAACACCAAAGCCCCTAAGCAACCATGGTGAGTGCCCTCGCCATCTTTAGTAGCATGCCGGGCGCAATTCCTGGGAAACATTTCCGTCATCGTTAAAGAATGTATCTCTCTCTCTCTCGTTGAATAAAACAGGCATATTCAACGTGACATATGGTTGATGTGAAGTTGCCAGTCCACGTGGAAAAGAACATTGATCCAGTGAGTGAGTGAGTGAGTGAGTGAGTGAGTGAGTGAGTGAGTGAGTGAGTGAGTGAGTGAGTGAGTGAGTGAGTGAGTGAGTGAGTGAGTGAGTGAGTGAGTGAGTGAGTGAGGTCTACTACAGCGCATGCCAGTTTATTTTTTCTTGAAGGTCCGCCATTTTACCGCTAATGTGACCCATCTTGTGCACATACAGGGCAACATAATATGGAAATAATAACGGCAAAGATTTCGAGATAGATAGATAGATAGATAAATAGATAGATAGATAGATAGATAGATAGATAGATAGATAGATAGATAGATAGATAGATAGATAGATAGATAGATAGATAGATAGATAGATAGATAGATAGATAGATAGATAGATAGATAGATAGATAGATAGATAGATAGATTCAAAAGGAAAGGCCGGGAGGCTAACCAGAGGTTATATCCGATTGGCTAACTTGTACAGGGGAGGGGCAAAGGGATGCGATTGGTGAGAAAGAAAAGGAATGAAGAAAAAAACGAAAAAAACACACGCACACAACACAGAACTGTTTTTGTGGGCAATGTCACGCAGTCTGCGAATGCGTTTCTAGTGTTACACGATGTCAACGTCCCATTCTACGTCACACAGTGTACAGTCACAATTTATCACAAAGTCCGGCGTCGTTCAAAGAACGCAGCAGTGCCTTCATAGCGGCTCGCGCGGATGTTCGCGTAGGCCACTTTCCAAGGCCACTTTTCCGTTATCGGGTGCTTGTCCAGTTGGTCTAGGGTGGCTGAGAGGGCTGCTGTTTGCAGGTTGAAACGAGGGTACTCGTAAATAAGGTACGCGATTGTTTCGTTGCATCCGCAGAAGTCATAAAGTGGGTTGTTGGTCATTTCGATATGAAGGGAGTAAGCATTTGAAAATGCTACTCCAAGTCATAGACAGGCTAGATGGGTGCAATCACGTCGTGGAAGGTCGGACGGAATACGGAGCTGTAAATTAGAGTCCAAGGTATGAAGACGTGCACTTGGAAAGTCGGATGAATTCCACGGAGCTAATGTTAGGTGACGCGCAAGCGAGAAAAGTTTTTTTTTCGCCTCGGCTCTCGAAAGAGGAATGGCAACGCAGTTGACGCGGTTATGGCCAGATCGGACAGCTGCGTCCACTAGGTCATTGCCACGTGTGTCACAGTGACTAGGCAGCCACTGATACATCGTGTACTTCGTCAGCTATGCGATGGTGGACTTATCTGATCTCTGCAACAAGCTGTTCATGTGATCCATGGCGCAGTGCTGAGAGCAAGCTCTGTAGGGCTGCCTTGGAACCACAGAAGATTGACCATGGACGGAGTGGTTCCTCCTGAATCAGATGAAGAGCTGCACGGAGGGCTACCAGTTCAGCAACTGTCGCTGATGATACGTTTGATGTTTTTAGCTCTATTTTGATGGATATGGCTGGAATCATCACCGCGGCAGTTGAACTTGAAATACGCCTCACCATCCCAGAAATCACGAGGAAAGCTAACATTCCGTCGTTTGCCCTCAAACAGGCCACATTAGGACTTTTACATGAGGTGCACAGTGGCCGCGTACATGTTTACATCGATGGCTCCGTCACAAAATTTCGAGAAGCGTTAAATAGAGTTAGAGCTGACGCCTTGCGTAATAGTTCAAGGCCACGAAAGTAAACTATCAAATAAAAAAGGATGCCACCCAACAACGCTTTCAAACGCCCCGTTAAGCCTGCTTTACTGGATGAGCGAAAGAATTGTGTTACGTTTCATCGTCAAAAATACTTTAAAGGAACGTTTCAGAACGTTCCCTACAACCTTTCAGTTTCCGCCTCGCTCACTGAACCAAAAGGTTGCATAATGCCACATTTACGTCTCACGAAAGTTTGTACCGACTGCAAAAGAGTGAACTGGGAATCTGGAAAGCGAAAACAAAACGTCCGAATGTCAAATTCCCGAGCACGCTAAAGGTCGTCGACTGAACGAAACTATCCCCATATATTCTCTATAAGGCGTCTGCCTTACCACAAGTCATTTATCCTATATCGGCACGTATTATCGTAACCTTTTTTTTCTATTTCATCGACGACTTGAACAAAGGGATGTTAAAGCAAGTTTCATTTGCGTAGCTTAAGCCTCCGTGACTCAATGGCTCTGGCGTTAACCCTCCGCTGAGCTCGAGGTCGTGGGTTCAATTCCGACAGGGATTGGAATTTAAGAGCGTTCGTGTATCACCCTTTCTGTGCCAGTGCGAACATCCCCCACGTGATCTAACACGTGAGCTGGAGTCCTCCAATACGGCTTCTCTCAAAGCCTCCGTGGGTAACTCCAGGACTTAAGCGCCATCAATCCATTTGCGTAGAGGCCGGCGTTATTTCTTTTCTTCGTTCATTACAGCCGGGGCAACTCGTACGTTGCACGCTTATGCGCGCAGTTACGGACTACAGTTGCAAAGCGAAAGAGGCTCGGCCCGTGCAGATGATTCCCGAACTCTACAATCATTTGCGGCAGCACTCGTGTAGCGCTGTCGCAAGCAAATTCACCGATCATGTGAAAGAAGAAATGCGAATGCCAACACTGTGTGCGCACGCTGTTCAATTTGCCGAACGTCCGTCTATTGCCCAGCTCTCACTGCCCACTTCGCTGCAACTTAAAGCGGTAGGCCCTGTGCGTTTGCCGCGCCGAAGTCTCGCGCACGATTTCGCGACCAAACCTCGCGCTTGGGACCTCGTGTTTGTTTACGACACTCGAGCGCGCACGTGTACTAGCGCGGACTTGCGCGTATGACTCCCTGACCTCGCGGTGTTTGGATGAGGTGCCGGTAAGCCGGATCGACAGAAGATGGCGGCCATGGTCACAAGGGAAGCCATCTTCTCTTGAGGCTATGCGCCGCTCGGGACATTCCGGTGGCGTAATCGAACAGCTATCACTTTTGGAGATGTTTGCTGCCATTGTGATGCGTAGCTTGAGCGGGTTGTCCGTTGTTTGCGTCCTACTCTCGTGCTGCATCTACAACATGTAGACACGCGCCAGCCAAGCTCGCGAAGACATTTCGTGTCGTAGTTTCGTATTGGCCATGCGAGCGCCACAGTACACTCATCAGTCTTCGCCTGTGCGTTTAAAGTACGGATAAATTTAGGTTTTGCGCGCCACTAGTAGTCCGCGTACTTTTTGTCAGATGCGCACATGATAGTTATGTTAAATGTGTTTCGATAGTCGCTGTACATATGGTTAAATAGTCTTAAGACTCGTTCCAATTCTGACAAAACCGAGAAAGAAGCCAGCTTTGCGGAGACAGCAGGGAAGATGCACCCGTGTCGTATATGCTTAGACAATGTTATCTGAGTTGGTATCCAGACACGTGCCACTTGCGGATTTCACGGCGGCGTCACTAGATGGCGCAGCGTGTCCAGAGGGATGCGAAAGAGACGAGACAGGCTGCGTATATTCAGGGTGTCCCAGTTAACTTTAGCCCGAGTTTAGAAATATGCGAATGCCACGCAGCTGGTCAGAACAAAGCTAATTTTGTTTGCCGTCGCTTGGAGATACTCAAACTAGTTTTTCATTCGGCCTAACTAGTAATTAGTCCAAATTATGTAACCAATTTATCAAATATTACAATTAGATGAAAAGTGTCAGGGAGAATATTGTAGAGCGACGTGAAGAACTCCCGATACAGAGAGAGAGAGAGGAAAGGGGAAAGGGAGGGAGGTTAACCAGAGAAAAAGATCCGGTTGGCTACCCTACACTGGGGAAAGAGGGGAGGGGGAAGTAAAGTGGTAACAAAGTAGAGATAAGGAAAGGAAGGAGCGTAGACACACAATCACAATCGGTCACTGGCACCGAATACTGTCATCGCACAGCACAGTGACACTTGCCACACTATCAACATTTGTTCAGGCTACAGCCGCCTGTCCAATTCTGTCGCCCTCAAAAACCGCAACAGTGCCCTCGTCGCCCTCTGCTGCGATGGTTTGTGATGGTGGTATTTTAAAATAAGTTCCTCTGTGAGAGGTCTTTGGTCAAAGCGCGCTATCGCGGTTGCGAGTGATTGTTGCTGTAAATTATATCGAGGACAGTCACAAAGAAGGTGTTGAAGAGTCTCCTCGTTACCACAGTCCTCACACGTGGCGTCGTCGGCCCATCCAATTCGGTAAGCGAAAGACTTGGTGAAAGCCACTCCTAGCCATAGTCGACAAAGCAGGGTAGCTTCGCGACGGCAGAGTCCAGCTGGAATACAAAGGCATAGAGGGTGGTCAAGATTGCGGAGTCGGTAGTCGTGAAAACTTCCAGCGTTCCACAAGGAGAACGTGATGTCACGGCTGATCATTCGAAGTTTTCGAGCGGCATCTGTCCTTGAGAATGGTATCGGCTCCTCTTCGTCCCCTTGAAGAGCCGACCGAGCAGCGTTGTCAGCGTGTTCGTTCCCTATGACTCCGCAGTGACTTGGAAGCCACTGAAATGTCACGTGGGGTCCTTTCTCAGTTAAGGCATGAATGAGTTCTCTAATCTCAAATACCAGTTGTTCGTGTGGTCCGCGCCGCAGGGCCGATAGCAAAGATTGCAGTGCAGCCTTCGAGTCACTGAATGTTGACCATCTTCGAGGTTGCTCTTGGCTGACGAGACGAAGTGCAGCGCGAAGGGCTGCAAGTTCCGCGGCCATCGGTGTCGTTGGGTGACATGTCTTGAAACTGACGGTGGTGGCTTTCGCTGGGAAGCTCCCGATACAGCTTCCTGTTGCTCTATACGTGCTACATAAAAGTGGTGTTTTTCCGAGCGTAAAAGAAGCCCGCGAATACACGCAATGTGCCTCGAGCGGCCAGTCGCACGGCAATTTCGCGCGCATTTGCGGGCTTCTTTCCTCGCTTGGAAAAAAACTCTTTTATGTAGCACGTATCGAACAACAGGAAGCTGTATCGGGAGTTTTTCACATCGCCCTAGAATTTTCTCATTGACACTTTCAAACTAAATAAAGCTTAAAAATTAATTATACGAATTAAGACTGATTATTTAATTATGCGGAATGAAAAAGAAATTGTTTAAGTATCTCCAAGTGACGGCAAACACCATTACCTTGGTTCCGCGAAGCTACGTGGCATTCGCATATTTTTAAACTCTGGCTATAGTTAGCTGGGACACCCTGTATATGCCTCACGCATGACACGTTTCAGCGGTACGTTGTATTACGGTGAGTCGCTGCATTGCTTCAATGTTAATCACATTAACGTCGAGATTAGTGACGGTATTCGTAGTGCCGCATTTCATTTTTCTTGCATATATCGTTCTTCTTTGTCGACATCGTTTCGTTCGCAACAGCGCACACGCCAGCGCGTATGTTCGGCGGTTGCATACACTGCCTCGTGCGCAGAACATTTCAGCAACTGCTGCACTCCGCAGCGATGCAGCGATATCTGCCTGCTTCGCGACAATTATGCATAGAAAGTAAGGCTTACGAAAGCTCTGAACGAAATCCCCTACTTTGCAGAACAGCCGGAGAGTAAGCCACTACCATAATGTCCAACTCCATCAAAAACCAAGCAGCAATTATAGCACTAAGCAATAAGCGCGACTAAACGAGGACGTAGAAAGAAACAGATACACAGACACAAGCGCTGTGCCTGTGTGTCTGTCTCTTTCTACGTCCTCGTTCAGTCGCGCTTATACACTCTACCATGGCTTCTAACCAACTAGCCCGCCAATGTGTTTTAACGAAGGGTCAAGCGCTGCTACTTGTATGTAGGAACGCCGCTCAAGCTCGCCAACGTCAATTTACGGCGGCCGCTGAAGGAGCATATTAACTCCTCTTTTCTCTTCGCATTATCTTTAAACGTCGGTTTCTATCTGAGATGTCCAAAGAAACGGAGAGGCTTATCCGGGAGCGGTCATAGAATTCTCGTTCAGCGTTGATGTGCGTCAACATAAAAATACTGTTTTGGCCAAGTGAGTGATTATCGCAGTTACCGCCTCGCGACTCGTCATATTTGGATTACGCATAGTGCAGGAGGCTTATGAGCGTACACATAAGAACCGCATGTCTCCTATTTAATAACGCAGCTAACCAATGACGTCATCCTTTCACAGCTTGCCGCACGTTCTGTGAAGCACTACGTCGTCCTTCACATATATTTTGTTGACTTCCTTCTCCAGAACACACGTCCAACAACGTTCGCTCGTTGACAGCCGCGTGCGGCGGGAATGCCCCTCGCAGTCCACTTCGCACTCAACACGTCGGATCACGCCGTGTCGCGGGGTGCGGTACCCGTACGCGGGTTCGCGGCGGCTTGGCTGACGCTCGCTGCGATAGTTTCGTAATCACGCTAGCGCGGTGAGCGCTGTGTGACGCTAAGAAGTTCTTCGCGGGACGCGCGCGAGTCGTCAAAATGGGCGGCTCTGCGTGTAAGTGCTGCTACGCTGTGGCCGACAGCTGGCCGAGCGAAAGTACGCCTCCCCTGAGTGCGCCCCTCCGATGTGCATGGTTGACAGCAGGTACGAGGGGAATGGGCGTCAGTGCGACCTCCCTCACCCCCCCCCCCCCATCCGCCCGGGAGTGGTCAACTGAGGAGGACTGTTATCTTAAGGCAAATTGGTAGGTTACGCTTCTGTAGTTGCTTACAATGTGCGAGTTTCGCTTTGCATGAGTGGAGTCTTGGTGTTGCAGAAAGTACGCCGAAGGGAAAATTCTCTCACAAAAATGGGTTTAGCCGGTCTATAAACTTCTCATAGACTGTATTGCTGTTCTAAATTTGTTGTTCTTCTTACAAAGCAAATGCGTCTGTGGACTCGCTATACACCAGTTCAAGAAATCTGTCTACAGACACTGCACAGGCAAAGTCTAACACCGTGTGCTCACACTGTCTATAGAGTTTTCTGTAGGTTTTTACATAGACAGCCTATAAAAATTTCTTTATAGGAAAAAATTGTGAAAGCTATAGACAGTCTCCTAGCTACACTACAGTAACTTCTACCTCTGCCCGCAGAGATGACTATGCTGTGCTGTGAAGTGTACACGTACGCGTTGCATAGAAGCAGTAGGCTGTGCGGCCCTCATCATATTCAACATATCACCACCGTTCTTCCTCCCCCCCATCCTATCTCTGTAATTTATCCAAACACCCTCCCCAGCGTGGAGTAGCAGGTTAGATGCATTTCGCTCAGGCCAACCTCTCCACCTTTCTGCCTTAAAATATTGTCTCTCTCTCTCTTTACAGACGTTTTATGTAGAACAGTTGGTAAAACGCATAAGGCCATAAGTCCTTAGACTGTCCATAGACTAGCCTCTAGGATTTGTCCATAAACAGTATATGTAAAAAAATGAGACCACTGGTAACAACGTGTCGACATTTCCGCACCAGCTACTCATGACGCCATATAACTTTGGTCAACCTCTGTACGTAGGTTATATCTTTATGAAAAGAAAAAGAAAAAGAAAACGTGACGTTGTAAAACAACCAAGAAAGAAGACCTTTGACCTTGCAAATTCCCTTAGTTATCTATGGCCAGGGCAATGCAACGCTTCTATTCGAACGGCTATTCCTTTCCGCGACTCGTGAGTCATCCGAGTGGTGCTTCGCGTTTCGAGTTTAAATTCGAGTTTATTTACCGTACAATATGGTGGAAAGTCCGCCGAGCTAAAAGCTGTGAAAACGGCGTTGTCACTGGGGTCGGCTGATCGTGGGCAGCAACATCGTCGCGAATGTGATACCATCGCTATTCACACACACACACACACGCACACACACACACACACACACACACACACACACACACACACACACACACACACACACACACACACACACACACACACACACACACACACACACACACACACACACACACACACACACACACACACACACACACACACACGCACGCACGCACGCACACACACACACGCACACACGCACACACACGCACACACGCACACACACGCGCACACACACACACACACACACACACACACGCACACACACACACGCGCAGACACGCACACACACACACACACACGCACACACGCACGCACACGCACGCGCGCGCGCACACACGCACACACGCACGCACACACACGCGCACGCACACACACACACACACACACACACACACACACACACACACACACACACACACACACACACACGCGCGCGCGCGCGCACACGCACCCTCATGACCATATCTCTACTTTTTCTTTTTCTTTCTGTACATTTCTGTATGTAAGTTTCGGACGTGACGAGTTTTCGTAAACGAGTTTTGTCGCGCAACGGGGCAACATGATTGAACGCCGGAAAGACGAAAGGGAAAAGGAAAGCTTGCGAAAACCTTATGCTCTGTCTGCACACGATCCATACTGATCGCTTATAATTAAACGTTCGGTGCATGTTCGCGTTCTTTTAACAGTTCTGTGGAATCTTACCAATTGTGTGCGAGAAAAAAATTCCGTAACGTCACCCATCTGTTTTACTTTTATACATCACGTCAATAGACGCGTTCAATTTCGGAAACCTCGGACGGTACGCGAAAGTCATAGACAAACACAACGCTTCGTTGCAGGCCAGCAATGCAGGGCAGCTGAACTTCACGGCGGTGGCACGTGCTGTACTGGAACTTTCTGCTTCGTCATCGTACATTGCGGTTCACTCTTAACGGAACACCCAATCGGTGAAAAAAGGTTATTGTAACCGCCAAACTTATTCTTTACAAAAAGAGTCACCGTACATTGCGGTTCACTCTTAACGGAACACCCAATCGGTGAAAAAATGTTATTGTAACCGCCACATTTATTCTTCACAAAAGGAGTGGCTGATACGCAGTAGTAGTCTGGTATTTTACGCATAAAAGAACAGCCTGCAGCTACTACTATCTTATAGCAGCAACAGTCGATTAAGAAATGCAAGCGAGGCGGAGACAAGAAAGACTTTTTAATGGTTGCTGGGAGATGTTTGCCCGGTTAGATGCATTTCTAAAAAGTGTTTGCACCCTTTGGGCCTTATCTTGACCCCGAACATGCAATAATTATCAGCTCTAATGCTTGCGTATCCCTTATTTGAAAGCTCTGCACTCGTTATACTTTCCTGTTAATAACGCTAGGCCAAGTTGATAACGCGAATGCCGTTCGTGACCTGGAAGTATACCGCGTGCGCAGCGTTAAAGAAAGGAGAGGCCAGTACGTGAGATCACGATTATTTGTTTGAAAACAATCGATAAGCCCCAAAGAACGCGTATTTTTCTTAGAGGGCTTGCGCGTCTATAGCATGCTATACACCATACGACGAGGGCGAATCCACGACAAGTCCCACTCATAGGTGTACACATGCGCACAAAATACGCAAGCGCGCACATTAACAACCACCTAGAGCCGCTTGCCAAGACAAGAGTCCTGCAGAATACTAAGAGAATGTTTTTGTGGCGAGAAGAGCGCTACCAGGCGAATCTCCGAGGTCCAAGGGCATGTAAAACGAGGTGTAGACGTAAATTTAAAGTGCCTCTATGAGTAGATCTTGCCACAAAGCGCGTGCAGGTCCATAAGACATGGCGTAATTCAGCGCGCACGATTGCACTATGCAAAGCGCACGCATTACACTATGCCGATCGCCTCGAGTGTCCAAAACATGGCGCCCATGACGTGTTTTCACCTCCTGCGGTCGCTTACGGCACTTGCAGTACGAAGATGCATGGCCTCCGAGATTGGCTTTTTTTACTCTGAGAGTGCCTGCGCCGTAGGCCTGATTCGGAAGTCACCTATTGTTTGTACAAGTAGCAGCTCATGCAGGCGACGTTTAGCCGAACAGGTTACAAATACCCACAAGTTCTCCTTTCAAAGCCACTGGGCATGTGAAAATCACATCATCATCATCATCAGCAGCAGCAGCAGCAGCAGCAGCAGCAGCACCAGCAGCAGCCTATTTTCATGTCCACTGCAGTACGAAGGCCACTCCCAGCGATCTCCGCTTACCCCTGTCTTGCGCTGATTCCAACTTGCGCCTGGAAATCCCATAATTTAATCTCCCCAAATAACATTCTGCCGTCACCTGCCGCGGTGACTTAGCGGCTATGGTGTTGCCCTGCTATAGCACGAGGTCGCAAGATCAAGTCACTGCTGCGGCGTCCGCATTTAGATGGGGGTGAGATGTAAAAGCGCCCCTGTGCCGTGCATTGGGTTTCCCCTTCTTGTCCCGTCTCGCGCAATTCACCTAAACGTTAAAGATTCACCCCCCTCCCCCCACCTTGGTGGTCATAATTAATCCGGAGTCCCCCACTACGGCGTGCCTCGTAATCAAATCGTGGTTTTGACACGTAAAACCCCAGAGTTCAATACATTTCAATTTTCTGCCGTCCTCAACAGCGCTTCCCTTTCCTTCCATGGCACCCATTCTGTAACTCTAATGACCTACCGGTTAACTACTCTACGCACATCATAGCCTGCCCAGCTCCATTTTCTTCTCACACATCAGATCAACATTGCAAATGGGCCCGTAAGGGGTACTGGGTGTCCTCATTAAGAGTGAACACTTGTGTGAGAGAAAATGGATGGAAGCAACAATCCACCGCAACTAACCAGTGGCCACGCTGATGATCGCAATATTCCCACTCAAGGAGGCCACTTTTCGATGCGGCTCGAAATGGTTAAATCCTCGCGCACTTAGATTGAGGCACACGCTAAGGAAACCCCGCGCGGTCAAAATTACCCCGGAGCGAGCGATTACGGTGTCTCTCACGGCAACATCCGGGACGTTAAACCCCGTGAACCGATCAATCAACCACTTAAGCTCCTGCTCTCTCAAAGTGCTTCGTCATCGACCCTCATGAGGCCGTTGCGAAGGGGGAGCTTCTTGATCCGTCAGCGGAGGGGGCAGTTGCGTGCGGAACGTGCTCTCCATATATATATATAGTTTCGCTTATCAACGTTCTCGTGTACTCAGCCGAGCCGTGCATGGAACTCTTACCCACGTTACCCTTTTGGAAAGCAACCTTGCTGCGCCGCCTGCGGATCGGTCGCGCTTATCCATTTTCATCGACACGGTGGACAGCATCCATTGCAAGCCCTGTGGTTGCAAGCTCTCTCTCTCTCTCGGAAACGTGCGACGAGTTTATCCCACTGGAGAGAGAGAGGCTGAAGCAACTTCGGTAGAAGGAGGAAAGAAGTTGCGCAGCGCCGTGCGCAGCATGAAACGTAATAGACAGAAGGTGGGGAGAAGGGGGGGGAGGGGGAGGGGGGAGAGGGGGGTGGTAGCCGGGCATCTCTTGACGGGCGGCGCGTCGCGCGCGAAGAGCGAGGCAGGCTGATATCGAAGGTTGCGCGTCGGCGTCGAGATGGCCGTCGCCGACGCGACGCTTTCGCTGACAGAGCACTTAGTGTCGGGATCCTGCAGGCGAGCGCTGTCGTTGTGCGTAGATGCGCTTAGGAGAAAGGTATCCCGCGTCACAAGACAACTCTAATACATACAATGCTGTGTATATATGCATAGTTGTGGCGGCGAAAAAAAAGCACACTGGCTCTGTTGGTATAGCACAAAAGAATAAACATGACGCGCGTGAAAACACGTTCTTTTTTACGGTCAAACGTTTCGGCTGGTGGGCCAACCTTCGTAAATATATATATATATATATATATATATATACATGCGCGTGTTTTTTCCTTGAAGTGTACCTTTGGGGATTTTTATTACTTCAGTTTTTCCTTTGTCATGTGTTTGATCTTTCTAGTAATGTTGAAGAGCCCTGCATTGGGACGTATCTTTTGTACGAGACTTCAGAAGGCTGCTTACTTTTTCCTTTTATGCCTTTGATTTGGCAATCCCACTTACACAACGCCCGAATATGGCCTGTAAGCTATATTAAATAAATAAATATATATAACGAGGAGAAAGGAAACCGAGGGGTGGTGCGATTTTTATTAGTCATATCATAAGAAGCCAACAAAGACACCAAGGACAGCATAGGGGGAGTTACTTGAACTTATTAATTTAATTAATAAATTAATGGAAATGAAAGTGGATGAAAAAGGAACTAACTGTCTGCTGTTGGGATACGAAACCACGTGGATACGAATCCAACTTCACAGAGTGGAATGGATCGCGTTTTTTGTTTTAAATTATTAATAAGAAGAGAAGCGAGGGGCTCACATCATTACTGGCGCCAGTTACCCCTTTTCGCAGGGCAAGAAAAACAAAAGGAAAACAAAGCGATATGCACTGGCGACAGTGAAAGAGCTCAAACATTTCCGATGTTCTACCCAAAGAAAAATGCAGAAGGACGCTAAGAGACATACACAGTTCCGCAAACGAGTGAAAGTGTACGAAAGAGTCTGAAAACAAGCACACAAGTTCAGTTCGTATACCCAAATAGCAAAACACATAACAACATATAACAACGCCGGAGGTGAGCTACATACCTACAACATGTCATACAGTATTCAAAAGAAAATGAGATAGTGGGGTCAATCACGATGCATTTAGTAAGAACCTAATATATTTGTTTGTAAAACGTATTTTAAAAACCACGAGTGTTCTTTCTGTAACTCTACTGTTGGCCATGGACCAAGCATTTCTTTTTTTTCAGACAGAAAGGTTTGCAATCTGCTAGCATTAAATCGGTCTGTAGTCTTCGCCTCCCTCTATCGTGTCGCGGGTACGGTTGAAGAAGGTGTTGTTCGTATTCGTCAGGCGTGGCCACAATGTCACTGAAGTCTAGCAACGCGTTGAATCCTGCGCAGAAACGTGACGGGCGATTGCTGTGCCCAGCCGCAGACGGAGCACGAAAGTTACAAAGTCTCTGCTATCACCATAGCTTCTGGCGAAGTTGGCAATTTAAAGTTAGGAAAATAACTGTGAGCACTTTTATTTCTGAACCAACAGGGTGGTTGTGCTAAGTCGACAGGATATCTAGTCTCAGTACCAGGCGGATTTCACTATGGTTAAGAGGGACATTTACCGTAGTTTCGTTTTTGTGTGCCGGTTTTGCAATGCTCAGCGTCTGCTGCAACCGTTACAGGAATATTGAAGAGTTCTGGAAACCACTGATACGCTAAAATGTGATTTTCACTGACCTTTTGGTGTTCCTCGATGATTTTTTTATAACAAATGCGTGTTCCATGCATTTCTTCCTGCGCTCTGTATTGACGTGAGGGCGGCTTTGGAAGCGCTAAAAGAGTAGCCCATTTCTGTACGATCTCCACTGACGCTACGAAGCGCAAGACAGAAAGGATTGCAAATATTTGAGCGGTGCACTTCTGTCTGCGCTCTTTATTGACGTGAGGGCGGCTTAGGAATCTCTGAAGAAGTAACCCATTTCGGTACGATCTCCACTAGCGCTATGAAGCGCGAGGCAGAAAGGATTGCAAATAGTTGAGCGGCTGTAGAAAGTGCCATCCGAGGTAATCTAAACTTCTGTTGGAGCTTCTGGTCCGGTATGATGAATTCAGATGCAGACGAATTATTTTGGCACGATCCCTCCGTATACACATGAATATACTGCGGATAGAAGGTGTAAATTTGGTATAGTGCGAGTAGTTGCGCAGTTATTATGAACACACCTCTCTTGCGTATGATATCTTCGACTGATAATTCTATGTAGGGTGTTGTCAGCACCCAAGGGGAATAACTGAGGACCAATTTGCACATTTCAGAACTCGGCAATAGCGTTTTATGGTCCTGAATAACCTTATGGATTTCGCTGTTCTTTCTTTCGCGAAGAGACTTCTTGGGTGAATGCCCTTCACGTTGCGTTAATATGTGCTACGCGTGCCTACAAGTTTCAACTTTCGCACAGCTACAAAAAGCGGATCACGAGCCTCAGCGATAACCAGAGGACTCAAGGTTGCTTCAGGGACCTAAGCACTCTTGTTAAATAACGTTGAAGTCTCTCCTCCAAAGTTCGCAGTAGACCATAATGACCGCTGAAGAAACTTTTTTTTCTTTTTTTTTCTTTTTTTCCATATCAGTGCATTGTGGACTCACAGTAGTGATGAGACTGATCCTCCCCATGTTTATCCGGCTTGTCCGTGACGCACGTTTATTATAGAACTTACGTGATTTTCAAGTGTACCGTTGTCTGAAGACCATGACAATTGGTGATCGAGAATGGCGCCAAGAAATTTGTGCTGCTTCACAGACATGAAAGTTTCTCCTTCGAGACGAAGCTCAATATTATTTATCTGCCGTTTGGTTAAAGACAGTACGGCAGTCTTATACGTGCAGCTATATGTTATCAGAAATTAGGCTTGTGAATGTGTAGTCCATCAACGCGCGTTTTCCGGGTTGTGGGCCATAGACCTGAAGTTAAGTACTGCTTGTGAATTTTAAACGCCTGTATGCTTAACTACGCGGGGCGTGCAAAGTTAAAATAATAAATACATTCTGTGTTCGCTACGCAAAATCTGCTTGCACATACGATATTTGCGCTTTGACGGAAGCAATTTTCGCGAACAATTGTTAAAAAAAAAGATTGTTTCAACGAAAAATGATACGAACACCTTGAGTCACAATGGCGACACAATCACACCAGGACGATAACATATTCAAAGTACGGAAGATTGTACACACGGCAAGTTTTCAAAATTACCCATAAATGACTTTGGTAAAACTTCTTGCGCCAATCTTATAAGCATCCCATTGTAGGGCTTTTCCATTTCAACGTCAACAGCGGAACAATGTATTCCTCCATTTATTTTTTAAGTAAGTCGTTTAAACTGCGATTATATCTCTATCCTTTTACAGCCATAACACTGCACTTCGATGCAAGCACCAAACTTTATATCAAATATTTGAAAACGGGTTCCCAAGGTATGCTCGAAGCCTAATAATCATTCCTATGTACATGAGTATTCCTCGCATGTTTAACTTTCACGTCACGTTCTCAGTGTGTTCAAATGCTTCTGGAACGCTTCTCGCAATCTTTTAACGCGACAGCGTTAAGGAGCTCGTGTCGCAGAAAAGCCGGTGTCGTCGGCATCGGCGGCGTTGGCCGTGAGCGATAAACGCCAGCAGGCACTTCATGAATAAAAAACAACTTGCAAGATGGGCTGGGTGGGAATCGAACCAGGGTGTCCGGAGTGTGAGACGGAGACGTTACCACTGAGCCACGAGTTTTTTTTTTCTTTATTGTCTAACCCGTGGCTCAGTGGTAACGTCTCCGTCTCACTGAGCCACGAGTTCGATGCTTCAAAGCGGTACAAAAGCGCCTCTAGTGAACGCGGTGTTGCCTTAGAAACGAGCTGTTTCTAAGGCTCAGGCGTGCGTCCCTTGCTCAGGCGCACATTTCGTTGTCGCGCCGAACGCTGCGTTGCTCGACGCTCACCGCGTCCGATGCGGGGCGCGTAGTCGCTGCGCCGTAGCCCATTGTCTTACACCCCTTGGCGGGTCGACGGGAACGCTGTCGCGTTCCACTCTTGAAGGCGAAGCTTAAGCGTCCTCCAATTTTTTTAATGCGTAAGCATTTCTATACCTACCCAACGATAAACCTGTCCCTCACGTAAGACGAATGCAATGGATCATACCCCGTAAGCAGGCAAATTAATCTAAATCAACCCTACAGCACGCAGAACAGCGCACGTTCGAATAAAGAACAAGCTCTGAACAAGCATCCGAACCATCAGTGAAGTATTGCATAATGCATGTGGGTCGGATCATGGCATATAAGGTTGAGAATGACGCCGGGTTGCATGTACATGAGCAAGGGTCGCGCCGCAGCAGTTCGTGTCGCCGCGACACTGTCGCATTTACCGTAACGGCGCGAAGACTAGCGCTGCCGCTTACATAAACATTGCGTGCACTGTATATATTGAACACCATTTTATACATGTGACGAGTAGTTTACGTTTAACTGTGCTTTTCCGTGGGTCTATGTCGTTATATGTTAACGAATGAGCATTCGGACACTACTTTGGAGAACGTGCGATGCGTACAATCCTTCGTTTCTTGCCTATGTTATCGTCACGGTGGGATTGTGCCGTGATTGTGACTCAGTGTTCGTATCGTCCCTTGTTTAAATAAACTTTTTTTCTAAACACTGAATAAGAACGGAAACGCAGGAATGCAGAGTGTCAATGTCAACGCATGAAAACGCCAGAAGAAACTCAACGACTCGTAGTAGAGCGGAGAGCTATAGCGAGACGCTCACGAGCCCGACCAACGAGAGGAAAGACACCATGCCGCCGCTGCCGCCCGACAACGACGTCCGAGGGAAGGCCGCAGCACAGAAAAAGCGCGGGAAATACAAGCGCGCAACACCCAGCGTCACCGGGAACAACGGGCCGAGGCCCGAGGCTTCGCTAAATTAACCCTAATTCACCATAACAGAAAATGCCGAGGGTTCGAGTGCCATAATTAGCGCTACATAAACGAAATGTTGGCAATTTGCTCCCCCTTAATTAACACCAGTGATCGGGGGTTCGATTGCCGTAATGATCGAACTCTATCCTAATAAAACCTGCCTTATGATGTTCACTATCGAGCATGATAAGCGTATGACCGATGATGGTTGATAAGGGTTAATACTGATCGGATCAAGTTCCGTAAGATTGATAATGACACCGGGCTGGGGGGGGGGGGGCGGGGGGGCGTGAAGATGAGCAAGTGGCACAATGCTTACGCATACTTAGACAACTACCAGATGAGTTTCTGCGTAAACTTTCTTTCTTCTTTCCCATTTTTTCTCCTCCAAGGGGACTCTCTCCTGAATAAGTGGCTGCGTAGGATACGTTTAACTTTAGACCGATAGCAATAGAGATGTTTAGTTAGGCGGCCGCAGCAAACCCGCGGAGGCGTCAGTGCGCATGCGCAGTACGCAGGAGCACGCAAGGTATGTTGCGTGCGCCCGCAGCTTTTCAAAAGCTGCGTAGCGTCCGCTGCGGGCTCGGCGGCATTTTCGGGACGTTCTCGCGTGTCCACGAGAGCTCATTTTTCGATAACGCTTTTGCCGAAAATATGACTCCGGCTTGTGGTTTGACTTCGTGGCGGCTAGCTGTCATCGGCTACACAGTTTCAGAAGGTGGTATATGACGGCGCTGAGTGGGACGCTACTGGTTCCTGCGCGTGCAAGCCAAGCCAGCAATCTCCTTGTCAGTTTTGCGTCCGGCCAACTATTGCCGTATCGTGCGCGCGCGCGCTGCGCTCCCCAAGCACAACCTCGCGCCCAGCGCACGTGGGCGGTTGCGGACGCCCAACTAAAACTGCCTGATTATACGGGCGCTTGATGCACGTTCGCGTAGCCGTAGCGCTCGTGCTGGCTCGCTATCGACGGTGCGTGTCCAATCTGCGTCTCAGTAGCATAGCATCCAGAGACGTGCAGTGCCTTCGCCGGTGAAAGATACGCAAAGCAAAGCGAACGCACCGTCACGCTCAGCTCTACTGACTCTACCGCAGGCAAGGCAGCGTGCATGCTCAGGCTTTCCGCTGCAGCCTAAAAAAAATTGGAGGACGCTTAAGCGTCGCCTTCAAGAGTGGAACGCGACAGCGTTCCCGTCGACCCGCCAAGGGGTGTAAGACAATGGGCTACGGCGCAGCGACTACGCGCCCCGCATCGGACGCGGTGAGCGTCGAGCAACGCAGCGTTCGGCGCGACAACGAAATGTGCGCCTGAGCAAGCGACGCACGCCTGAGCCTTAGAAACAGCTCGTTTCTAAGGCAACACCGCGTTCACTAGAGGCACTTTTGTACCGCTTTGAAGCATCGAACTCGTGGCTCAGTACAATAAAGAAAAAAAAACTCGTGGCTCAGTAGTAACGTCTCCGTCTCACGCTCCGGAGACCCTGGTTCGATTCCCACCCAGCCCATCTTGCAAGTTGTTTTTTATTCATGATGTGCCTGCTGGGATTTATCGCTCACGGCCAACGCCGCCGACGCCGACGACACCGGCTTTTCTGCGACACGAGCTCCTTAACGCTGTCGCGTTAAAACATCAGCGTTTCTGCCTTGCAGCTGTTTGCATAGCGTACCGTGGTGCGTAACACTGGTCTGAGCAGAACGCATCGTAAACGTCGAGCCAAATCCACGCACTATCCATTCTCTGCGTCGCTGACCAACGCCGAGGGTAATCCATTCGGTCGCACCTCGTTCACCATTGAGGTGCGACGACCGCGACACCGTTGGCGGCGCTCCTTATCGCGCCGGCGTTTCTCAAACGCCTACCGCGCTACGCTTAAGCTTTGTTTATACCTCATGGTGCTTCGCCTTCGAGTGAAACTGGCAATTATTTAGTGCGTAAGCATTTCTATGCCTACCCAACGAGCAAACCCGTACGTCTGTCACGTCAATCGCTGTAAGGAAATTAATGCATAAAACGATATAAATTCGAACGGAAAAACTGGTAATGGTGAGTTTCGAACCTACGCTCAGAAGCCGAGTGTCTTGCCCACTGGACTAAACACCCGCGCTTGCAGAAAATGAATACATATGAACCGTATGAACGTGTTGTACCGGCGGCAAAAAATAAAAAAAAGTCAAACGTGATCAGTTTCTATGAAGGCTTTGTTTAACACCGAAGCTCTTAAGGGCCAGTTGCCCCAGGATCATGGCTGTGTGTATAGACACAAAGCCATCTCCATCAAGCTTGGCTCCAGCTTTGCGGTCTTCCACAGCTGGTTCGTTGGCGCCCTTCTGTGCTACCGCGCGAATGCGCTCGTGCTACTGCTTTTGCCTTCGTCGTCGTCGTCAAAAATTAATTAATTAATTAGTTAATTAACACGAGGACGTAACCAATTTTGCAGCCAAGCTGCTAAGGGCTAGTTCCCTCAGGATCGTGTTCGCGTGTACACACAAAACTCCCCATACGTGGAGCGATCCCGAAAATAGTGCAATGCCGGGCCGACCCGCGGCGGAGGCGCAGTAGAGGGCCCCACATACACAGATTCGCTTGTCATCTTTCTTCACAGAGTGAAAGGGCACTGAGTTTTTTGATGGTGGAATAAAAGCCATCTCCAAGACTACATGTAGAGCCGGCTTGGAGCTTTGCAGGTATAAGGAAAATTCCGATTTTGCGAAAAATTCATCTTTAATGCAAACACGCCACATCCCCGACCCGCGTCAGTGGTCGCGAGATGCGCGTTCCGTTTTGGCGTTCCTTCACCGCCCGCACGGTTTAACCGAACTAAATGCCACCGATATGTGAGGGCTCGTGCGCTTCACGTCGAGCAACACACACAGATAAGCAATCATTTAGTTGATAAGGAGTGATGAGGGGTTATGTAGGTTTCATCACGTTTGATAGTGGTTCGACGTGGATGGATAACGTGCTAAAGCGCGATAAGGACTTACAATGGTCGGAGCAGTTCTGATAAGGTCAATACGCGCTGATAAGGGTAGATCACGGTCTTGTCAAGTCCGATAAGGTTGATAAAGACCAATGAGATTTGATAAGGGACGGATCATGTCTGAAAAGGTTAATAAGGATAGGATTGATTGCGATAAGGTTGATACGTACCGATAAGGGTTGATAAGGATAGGATTGATTGCAATAAGGTTGATACCTATCGATAAGGGTTGATAAAGCTAGGATCGCGCCCGATAAGGTTGAGGTTATCGATAATTGTTGATAAGGGTCGGATCTAATGTTTACACTGGTCGGATAAGGTTTCATAACTTTGATAATGACGCGGGGATGCGTGCTGATGAGCAAGTGGCACAATACTCACGCATATTTAGAAAATTCCCGGAGGAGTTCCCGCGAGAATGTTTTTTATTTATTTGTGTGTTCGTTATGAATGCGAAAGCGTTGGATGTGTCAAACTGTAAAAAATTCATGTGTGTGAAGTGTTGGGAGTCGCTCATATGGTACAGGTAGAGAGGGGACGGGAGAGCTTCGTATAGCGTGCGTATATATATATATATATATATATATATATATATATATATATATATATATATATATATATATATATATATATATATATATATATATATATATAATCCTATTTTTATGTTCACTGCAGGGGTGACGGTGATCTCCATTTACCCCTGTCTTGCACTGGCTGAATCTAACTTGTGCTGACAAATACCTTAATTTCATTTTCCCAATGAATTTTCTGTATTCCTTGACTGAGATTTCCTTCCCTTGGTACCCATTCTTTAACACTAATGGTCCACTGATTATCTACCTTACCCATTACATGGCCTGCCCAGCCCCATTTCTTTTTCTCCAAATGCCAACTATAGAATATCAGCTATCCCTGTTTGCTGTCTGATCCACAGCGCTCGTTTCCTGTCTCTTAACGTTGCGCCTAATAATTTTCGTTCCATCGCTGTTTGCGCGCTCCTTAACTTGTTCTTTCTTTGTTAATCTCCATGTTTCTGACCCATATGTCCATATGTAAATCTTCATAATTTAAGTATAATAGCTTGAATACATCCGCATGCAGCAGCATTGGAGAGAATGTGTCTCCTTGCCTGACTCCTTTGTGGATAGGTAAACTATATATATATATATATATATATATATATATATATATATATATATATATATATATATATATATATATATATATATATCAGTGGAGCATAGACATAGTTTACAGTATAGAAGCAAATAGGAAAAATAACAGGACTTTGCTGAGGTTTCGGCCGGGGTCGGGCTGAAACCGACTGACTCAATGAAGACGGGACCCCGGCCGAAATGTCAGTAAAGTCCTGTTATTTCTCCTGCGTGCTTCTCTTCCCGAATATATATATATATATATATATATATATATATATATATATATATATATATATATATATATATATATATATATATATATATATATATATATGGTCATATCATAGGAAGCCAACAAACACTGACACCAAGGACAACATAGGGGAAATTAGTTGTGCTTAATAAATGAAAATAAGGAAACGATAAATTGATGGAAATTAAAGTGGATGAAAAAACAACTTGCCGCAGGTGGGAAGCGAACCCACAACCTTCGCATTTCGCGCGCGATGCTCTACCAATTGAGCTACCGCGGCGCTGTTTTCCCATCCACTTTCTTGGGTATTTGTGTCCTAGTAGAAACCTGGGAGTGTTAACCAGCGCCACCACTTTATTGACCAGTTGCCTTCACCCAAAAAGATCACGTTCTCGTGACGCCTGCGGCAAAAAAGGACGTGCCACGTCCGCCGCCAAGGTCTGTGAGTGGTGGCGCTCACCCCAAGAAAGTGGATGGGAAAATAGTGCCGCGGTAGCTCAATTGGTAGAGCATCGCACGCGAAATGCGAAGGTTGTGGGTTCGGTTCTCACCTGCGGCAAGTTGTTTTTTTCATCCACTTTAATTTCCATTAATTTATTGTTTCCTTATTTTCATTTATTAAGCACAACAAGTAATTTCCCCTATGTTGTCCTTGGTGTCAGTGTTTGTTGTTTGTCCTATGATATGACTAATAAAAATCGGGCCCCTCGGTTAACCCCCTTTCTTCTCGTTAATATATATATATATATATATATATATATATATATATATATATATATATATATATATATATATATATATATTGCAACTGCAACTGACCGTGGTCTACTCCGGACAACTGCCAGTGCAAGGATGCGAGCGAACTTCTGAGTGAAATTTTGTGGACATGGTTTAAATAGTGAATTCTGTACCTCAAAGAGGTGCAACAATGCTTACGCTTTGCCTCGCATTTTCAGCTAAAGCACCACTGAACGTTTATTACTTAGTTAGCTAGTCAGTTAGTTAGTTAGTTAGTTAGTTAGATTTTACAGACCTCACCGCTGACAGCCCTGCTTAGGCCACTGAGCAACTATTATGATTGAAGTTCATTCTCTAACCACCAAAAAAAAAAAATCATCCACCGAGTAGTACGGCGCGAAGTTACAAAGGACAACCCAGACGGGTTTCTCACAAAGAAAGCTTTCGCTGTAGAAGGAGGAAAAAGAACTAATCCTTTGTAGAGTTTGCAGCTTCGTGCGACCTTCGAGTGGCCGAGCATTTTCGCTTCCATAAACGCACTTAAGTTCGCACAATGCGCTTCACCAAACATGGCCCGGCTTTCAGGGCTGCCCACACAGATAAAGTGGATAATTAGTTTAACCAATGTCGACGCGCAAAATCATGGGCCGCTATCTTGCGTTTCATGCAAAGCAGGCAACGCTACGAAGGCTAGAAAGACTTCTCTGACAGTTCGTATTTCCGACCAGTAAGTATAGTGCACCGAAAATGAAAGAAATATATTTCGAACGCGCTGTTTGCGTGAAATTGCGTGAAATTAACCCTCCTAGATAAAGGTAAAACGGATTCCGTCAGGGGAAAAAAAGAAGACGTTTCGGCCCCAATAGGGGAGCCTTGCGCACAAGATAAAGACAAGACGTATCGGCTCCCACACGGGTGCCTTGTTCACCAGCTAGTGAACCACAAGCTCGTGAACAAGGCCTCCGTTTGGGAGCCGAAACGTCTTTCTTTTTTCTTTTGATGTTTTGGTCGGCGTCCGTTGTACCTTTGACTATGGGCAATCCCGACCAGACAAGTTTTCGTCGAACCTCTCGATTTTATCAACCGTCGTACTTTGACGTTGCGAAGTATCACGTTTCTATTGCATGGAAGGCGTCCGAGATCCAAACCTATTTACCGCCGGTGGTCTCGTGCTGATGGTGGTGGTCTCGTGCTGACGATGCCCTCTCGGTGAGCGCATATTTCCCCCTCATCTTTTAAGAGATTCAATACATACAAGCATTTGTCTCGCAAACCAGATTTATTTCAAGGGAATTTTCCACGTCTCAATAATTTCTCTCGTCGTATTCGAGTGCTGATTGCCGTGTTATAGTTTGTTAACGAAGCTTCCCCTCAAGTCTAAATGTTGTAAGGCGGTTTGTCGTGTGCGTATCATGGCCACGCATGCTTATATCGCCTTTCCCTTTCTCTACCACGGTGGCGCTTTAAAACCACGGCGCTGCAAGTTTGCTTTCCTTTCCTTCCCTCTTCCCCGCCCTTAAACTGGCTCTCTTAACTACTACACGCAGAGACAAGAAACAGCGCGCGCTTTAGATCCTATAGATGAGATGAATATTTACAATTATTATTAGGGTTATAATTATATTCGAGTGCTGATTGCCGTGTTATAGTTTGTTAACGAAACTACCCCTCAAGTCTAAATTGTAAGGCAGTTTGTCGTGTGCGTATCATGGCCACGCATGCTTATATCGCCTTTCCGTTTCTCTACCACGGTTGCGCTTTAAAACCACGGCGCTTCAAGTTTGCTTTCCTTTCCTTCCCTCTTCTCCGCCCTTAAACTGGCTCTCTTAACTACTACACGCAGAGACAAAGAAATAGCGCGCGCATGCGATCGCATAGATGAGATGAATACATATATATAGAAAAGCATCAGTCATAGCTCTCGAAGTATAATATAATATAATATAGAATAGCTCTCGAAGATAGCTATTCCGGCGGCTAGCTTCCCACGCTATGCGTGCCGCCCTCGCACCTGTGAAAGCTTTTCCTAGACGCTAGAGCTATACTATTCCTGCGCAACCTTGAGCGATCGGAAAGCGCGTTTTCCACGCCTGGCCGGCGGAGAGGGGAGGCTTCGTTCCGGCCGCGAAGCTCTCCACATCCCCGTAAGGAGCCTGGTGGTGGTCTCGTGCTGACGATGCCCTCTCGGTGAGCGCATATTTCCCCCCTCATATTTTAAGAGATTCAATACATACAAGCATTTGTCTCGCAAACCAGATTTATTTCAAGGGAATTTTCCACGTCTCAATAATTTCTCTCGTCGTATTCGAGTGCTGATTGCCGTGTTATAGTTTGTTAACGAAGCTTCCCCTCAAGTCTAAATGTTGTAAGGCGGTTTGTCGTGTGCGTATCATGGCCACGCATGCTTATATCGCCTTTCCCTTTCCCTACCACGGTGGCGCTTTAGAACCACGGCGCTGCAAGTTTGCTTTCCTTTCCTACCCTCTTCTCCGCCCTTAAACTGGCTCTCTTAACTACTACACGCAGAGGCAAGAAACAGCGCGCGCTTTAGATCCTATAGATGAGATGAATATTTACAATTATTATTAGGGTTATAATTATATTCGAGTGCTGATTGCCGTGTTATAGTTTGTTAACGAAACTACCCCTCAAGTCTAAATTGTAAGGCAGTTTGTCGTGTGCGTATCATGGCCACGCATGCTTATATCGCCTTTCCGTTTCTCTACCACGGTTGCGCTTTAAAACCACGGCGCTGCAAGTTTGCTTTCCTTTCCTTCCCTCTTCTCCGCCCTTAAACTGGCTCTCTTAACTACTACACGCAGAGGCAAGAAACAGCGCGCGCTTTAGATCCTATAGATGAGATGAATATTTACAATTATTATTAGGGTTATAATTTATTCGAGTGCTGATTGCCGTGTTATAGTTTGTTAACGAAACTACCCCTCAAGTCTAAATATTGTAAGGCAGTTTGTCGTGTGCGTATCATGGCCACGCATGCTTATATCGTCTTTCCGTTTCTCTACCACGGTTGCGCTTTAAAACCACGGCGCTGCAAGTTTGCTTTCCTTTCCTTCCCTCTTCTCCGCCCTTAAACTGGCTCTCTTAACTACTACACGCAGAGACAAAGAAATAGCGCGCGCATGCGATCGCATAGATGAGATGAATACATATATATAGAAAAGCATCAGTCATAGCTCTCGAAGTATAATATAATATAATATAGAATAGCTCTCGAAGATAGCTATTCCGGCGGCTAGCTTCCCACGCTATGCGTGCCGCCCTCGCACCTGTGAAAGCTTTTCCTAGACGCTAGAGCTATACTATTCCTGCGCAACCTTGAGCGATCGGAAAGCGCGTTTTCCACGCCTGGCCGGCGGAGAGGGGAGGCTTCGTTCCGGCCGCGAAGCTCTCCACATCCCCGTAAGGAGCCTGGTGGTGGTCTCGTGCTGACGATGCCCTCTCGGTGAGCGAATATTTCCCCCTCATCTTTTAAGAGATTCAATACATACAAGCATTTGTCTCGCAAACCAGATTTATTTCAAGGGAATTTTCCACGTCTCAATAATTTCTCTCGTCGTATTCGAGTGCTGATTGCCGTGTTATAGTTTGTTAACGAAGCTTCCCCTCAAGTCTAAATGTTGTAAGGCAGTTTTCCTAGTCTCTAAAGCCGCTCGAGTTCATGCAGCTCCTCTAGCGGCCATTTTTCCAAGAAATTATGCCTCGACTGTCTGGACAACACCAGCCCCTTTCCACATAAGTATGAGGCTCGGAGCAGGAGCTATGGCGCTTGAAAGTAACCGCTGGTTTGACGAACCAACCGACTGAGCTACCTTTCCGGGCAACATTGAAGGATCACGAGTTCAAATCACAAGTTATGTTCCTTTTTTTCCCCTTTTTTTTCTTTCTTTTTAATGTCTTTTCCTTCATTTTATCACTGTACGGAAACCCTCCTAAAAAAATATATATATCCTCAATTATGTGTGGCCACACATGTGCAGGTCATAAATACCAGGTTCTCTAGCCGAGTGCCATCCATGCGGTATAACCGAGCTCAGATTGGCCCACCTTGACTGATCAAATTGGGCACCACTGTAGGTTAAATGAGGCGTACAACTCCTGCGGGACCCGCCGTGGTTGCTCAGTGGTCATGGTGTTAGACTGCTGAGCACGAGGTCGCGGGATCGGACCCCGGCCACGGCGGCCGCATTTCGATGGGGGCGAAATGCGAAAACACCCGTGTACTTTGAATTTGGTGCACGTTAAAGAACCCCAGGTGGTCGAAATTTTCGGAGTCCTCCACTAAGGCGTGCATAATCAGAAAGTGGTTTTGTCACGCAAAACCCCATTCTCCAATTTTTAATTTAACTCCTGCGGGGACGGTAGAGTATCCGTCTCCAGTGCAAAAGGACCGTGATTCAAATCCCGGTGCAGCGCAATTCTCCACCGGAAAATACAAAAAAAAATACGTGTGTTGAGAAAATTGCACAAACAGGCCTGGAGTGCGGCCTGATCCCGGTGACCAGAACCGGTAACGCACTCTCTCACCAGAGCAGGATTGGCCACCCTGGTGCAGTACTGGGCCACAACCTCCTATATGAATACAACAATCAAACCCCGGCCCTCAGTCCCCAGCAGCCGCGAAGCAACTGACCACGGCGGCGGTCAGATCTGTGACGCTGCAGAGGGTGCTAAGAATACCTGGCTCCGGACAGGCCGCCATTGGAATCTGAACCTGGCAACGTTTAACGTTAGAACGCTATCTAGCGAGGCGAGTCTAGCAGTGTTATTGGAGGAATTAGAGGGTAGTAAATGGGATATAATAGGGCTCAGTGAGGTTAGGAGGACAAAAGAAGCATATACAGTGCTAAAAAGCGGGCATGTACTGTGTTACCGGGGCTTAGCAGAGAGACGAGAACTAGGAGTCGGATTCCTGATTAATAATTAAGGAAATAGCTGGTAACATACAGGAATTCTATAGCATTAACGAGAGGGTGGCAGGTCTTCTTGTGAAGCTTAATAAGAGGTACAAATTGAAGGTGGTACAAGTCTATGCCCCTACATGCAGTCATGATGACCAGGAAGTCGAAAGCTTTTATGAAGACGTGGAATCGGCGATGGGTAAAGTCAAAACAAAATACACTATACTGATGGGCGACTTCAATGCCAGGGTAGGCAAGAAGCAGGCTGGAGACAAGTCAGTGGGGGAATATGGCATAGGCTCTAGGAATAGCAGAGGAGAATTATTAGTAGAGTTTGCAGAACAGAATAATATGCGGATAATGAACACCTTTTTCCGCAAGCGGGTTAGTCGAAAGTGGACGTGGAGGAGCCCGAATGGTGAGACTAGAAATGAAATCGACTTCATACTCTGCGCGAACCCTGGCATCATACAAGATGTAGACGTGCTCGGCAAGGTACGCTGCAGTGACCATAAAATGGTAAGAACTCGAATTAGCCTAGACTTGAGGAGGGAACGGAAGAAATTGGTACACAAGAAGCCAATCAATGAGTTAGCGGTAAGAGGGAAACTAGAGGAATTCCGGATCAAGCTACAGAACAGGTACTCGGCTTTAACTCAGGAAGAGGACCTTAGTGTTGCAGCAATGAACGACAATCTCATGGGCATCATTAAGGAGTGCGCAATAGAAGTCGGTGGTAACGCCGTTATACAGGAAACCAGTAAGCTATCGCAGGAGACGAAAGATCTGATCAAGAAACGCCAATGTATGAAAGCCTCTAACCCTACAGCTAGAATAGAACTGGCAGAACTTTCTAAGTTAATCAACAAGCGTAAGACAGCGGAAACTATAATATGGATAGAATTGAACAGGCTCTCAGGAACGGAGGAAGCCTAAAAACAATGAAGAAGAAACTAGGAATAGGCAAGAATCAGACGTGTGCGTTAAGAAACAAAGCCGGAAATATCGTTACTAATATGGATGAGATAGTTCAAGTGGCTGAGGAGTTCTATAGAGATTTATACAGTACCAGTGGTACCCACGACGATAGTGGAAGAGAGAATAGCCTAGAGGAATTCGAAATCCCACAGGTAACGCCAGAAGAAATAAAGAAAGCCTTAGGAGCTATGCAAAGGGGGAAGGCAGCTGGGGAGGATCAGGTAACAGCAGATTTGTTGAAGGATGGTGGTCAGGTTGTTCTAGAGAAACTGGCCACCCTGTATACGCAATGCCTCATAACCTCGAGCGTACCGGAATCTTGGAAGAACGCTAACATAATCCTAATCCATAAGAAAGGGGACGCCAAAGACTTGAAAAATTATAGACCGATCAGCTTACTGTCCGTTGCCTACAAAGTATTTACTAAGGTAATCGCAAATAGAATCAGGAACACCTTAGACTTCTGTCAACCAAAGGACCAGGCAGGATTCCGTAAAGGCTACTCAACAATAGACCATATTCACACTGTCAATCAAGTGATAGAGAAATGTGCAGAATATAACCAACCCTTATATATAGCTTTCATTGATTACGAGAAAGCGTTTGATTCAGTCGAAACCTCAGCAGTCATGGAGGCATTACGGAATCAGGGTGTAGATGAGCCATATGTAAAAATACTGGAAGATATCTATAGCGGCTCCACAGCCACCGTAGTCCTCCACAAAGAAAGTAACAAAATCCCTATAAAGAAAGGCGTCAGACAGGGAGATACGATATCTCCAATGCTATTCACAGCATGTTTACAGGAGGTATTCAGAGGCCTGGAGTGGGAAGAATTGGGGATAAAAGTTGATGGAGAATACCTTAGCAACTTGCGATTCGCTGGTGATATTGCCTTGCTTAGTAACTCAGGAGACCAATTGCAATGCATGCTCACTGACCTGGAGAGGCAAAGCAGAAGGGTGGGTCTGAAAATTAATTTGCAGAAAACTAAAGTATTGTTTAACAGTCTCGGAAGAGAACAGCAGTTTACGATAGGTAGCGAAGCACTGGAAGTGGTAAGGGAATACATCTACTTAGGGCAGGTAGTGACCACGGATCCGGATCATGAGACTGAAATAACTAGAAGAATAAGAATGGGCTGGAGTGCGTTTGGCAGGCATTCTCAAATCATGAACAGCAGGTTACCACTATCCCTCAAAAGGAAAGTGTATAACAGCTGTGTGTTACCAGTACTCACATATGGGGCAGAAACCTGGAGGCTTACGAAAAGGGTTCTGCTGAAATTGAGGACGACGCAACGAGCTATGGAAAGAAGAATGATGAGTGTAACGTTAAGGGATAAGAAAAGAGCAGATTGGGTGAGGCAACAAACGCGGGTAAACGACATCTTAGTTGAAATCAAGAAAAAGAAATGGGCATGGGCAGGACATGTAATGAGGAGGGAAGATAACCGATGGTCATTAAGGGTTACGGACTGGATTCCAAGGGAAGGAAAGCGTAGCAGGGGGCGGCTGAAAGTTAGGTGGGCGGATGAAATTAAGACGTTTGCAGGGACAACATGGCCACAATTAGTACATGACCGGGGTAGTTGGAGAAGTATGGGAGAGGCCTTTGCCCTGCAGTGGGCGTAACTAGGCTGATGATGATGATGATGATGAGCGGAGTAACACTTTTCGGAGATCAGCGGCGCCACAGCGCATTCACTCGCGCCTGCGACTAAAACAGAGTGCGTCGCCTACTGGAAGCGCAAATATGCACGAGTGATGCCTGATCTGACGCAAATTCGCGTCCACAAGTTGCAGTTGCGATGTGTCAAGCAGTTATGTCCTAGAACACGTTGCGGAGTGATACTCCTAAGGCCGCACTACTTGCGCAGATTCCGCAGCGTTGCCTGCAGCCGCAAATACGAAACGGAGACGTGCCGGATGCGTCCTCCACGCATGTGCGCACGCAAAGCACGATTAGCGTGCTCAGTCCAAGGAGGTTTCTTTTTGCTCAGTCTCGCTCACACCTGTCGCGAACGCGGCACTGGGCTTCCTGCGGCTGCGCCGCGGGCTGATGACGTAGACGTTATGCTCTCTCTCTCTCTCTCTCTCTCTCTCTCTCTCTCTCTCTCGTCTCGCGCCAACGCTAACCGCGTAATCTTTTACCACACGCGGCCTTTTAAATGAACGCGTTACGAGCAGGTGTCTGGTAGAAGGCCGATGCGCGGGATCCTCTCAAAGGCATAAACGCGACACGTCGCGGAGTCGTTAAGGGCGATGAGACGGTCATAATAACGGCGGCGGTGTTATAGCACGAGGCTTGCGAGAAAATCCTTGGCTTTTTTTGTTTTGTTTTTCTTTAAACACGTGACGCGTGCTCGCAGTGATGAGGGACGATGGGAGTGACCTTTGGTTTTGCATAACGAACGTGACCTTGCCCATATACGACCTCGTAAGTCACGCGTCGTGCGATGCATCGACACCTCATTGTGCTTGATCGCACGGGAGCGACAGAAGCAAAATGCCAAGCTTCCGCCAACGCGTGATCTCACAGAGTATATAGGGAACGGCGCACTATTTATTTACTTATTTATTTATTTATTTATTTATTTATTTATTTATTTATTTATCACAATACCCACAGCGCCCGTAGGCATTACAGCGGGGGGAAGAAGGAAACAAAGAACCAATAAATAAAGCAAGCAAAACAAAACATACACCCGATGGGAGCCTGTAGAACAACGCCGCCACGACGGCAGTGATAACCTCCGCATGACATTAAAATATATCGATGCTATCCGGACCCATGTTAGCCAAGAGTATACAGGCTACGCAACGCGAGGCTTTGATTCCTAAACGCGAACACGCACGCGGTGAATAAAATTATGCGCATCCAACGCGCAGCTTAGAATGTGCGTCAAGCGAAGTTTTCGTGAAGCGGGTAATCAAATGCTATAAATTTGTTCATTTAATTTCTGCATGCGTCTTTGGCGTAAAGTAAAACTGCGCGCGGGTGAATGTGCTCTCTCGTGCACGTGCTTTGCAATGTTACACATCTCAAAAGAGCTGTAGGTGGCATTGGCAGGAGAGCGGCATACGTGCGATTGTTTCATCTGCGCTTGAAATGAGTTCCACGAAAGAAAAAGGAAAGACTACGGTCTAGGGTGTTAGCGCATTGGATTGGTTTGCCGCGAGGGACCGAGGTTCGATCCCACCGATCGGGATATCTTTTCTTTTTCTTCAAGTATATATGAGCTCATAGTAAAATATTTTGCGCGAACAATTGACAAGGACACAGTGAAGGACACTGTGTCCTTGTCAATTGTGCGCGCAAAATATTTTACTATGAATTCGTACCAACTCGCCCAATAATCAGTTTTGCTGCAGTTCATATATGAGCTGTTCGATAAGGCAGCAGTAGCAACCAACAGGACCCAGAGCCACGCTCACGAAAGTCCGGGGAGGTTAGGCAAAGAAAGCCTCGCTTTAAATGAGTGGCGAATATCGGCCAGTTCGGAACCGGTACTGGTTTCTCAAACGCAATGAGTCCGACAGGAGCTTTCTAGTGGACATGTAATGCGAATAATGAAATATCCGCAGCCTTCCCACTGTTCCAAAAGTTCTAAATGCTGCGCCCATATCGTCTCGGTTTGTGACCACCCGTCCGTGTGCTACTTGGTTATCGTCATACTTGGCCATATGAAGCTTTGTCGATGAATTCCTTCTTAGCGCTGCTTGAGTCCGACTGTAAGTGGCGCGAGTCATTGAACGGCAACAACAACACATATTTTATTCGCAGCGCATTCGTCATATACAAGGATTTTCATTATAACTGTGGGCACAGCCGCGAGCGCTTGCAAGCCTGGCAAAAATTTGCACGCGCCGTTTGCGATCTGCGCTTTTGTCTCGTCGGTCGGTTGTCGTGTCAAAACCGTCAGCGTCATGCAGTTTGTTTTGGTACACATAATCGATGTGATCGAACTACTACCTATCTGGTCGCTTTGTTCTATTTTTACCTGTGTCCGTATCCCCACGGGCATTTCTGCAAGCGATCCACTACTGTCGCATGCACGCTTTCCTCACGATGCCCACTCATCAGTGGAAATATTGACTCAGAAAGCCTGACGTCATGGAACTGAATGCTCAGGCACTGTGTCACATAGAAGGCACAGCTGTAGTACTCTGCTTTGTAGGGTCAATGCTGCTTGGACGTACGTGTACGTTTATATCGTCAAGCGCCAAGTTACGAAATCACAAGAATGGTAGTCATAGGAGGAATCCCCGATGAAAGCCGGCGAAATCTGCGTGGCTGCTCCGGACGAACGCAGTGACCTGCAGAAACGACGCTCGCACTTAGCGCTTACCACCCGTGCCGAAAGCGCCCAAGCGCGTACTGCCAAAACTAACCGCATATCTGGTTGAGTCCTGTGTCCCGGGGAAAAAGCTAACAGCGCCTCAGTAGTGCCCGTTATTTGCGTTCGGACTCGATTATCGTCGCCGGTCACTCGCGGGTGTTCTTCGCCGGTCGTATCGGCGTTGATACGCGACCAGCGCTGCGTCGTGGCACCAAGTGCGGAAGCCTTGCGATAGCTATAGGAGGCGTTGGCCGAGGCCGACCTTTGCCTTTACCGTAAATAGACTCTATCTCTCTCTCTTTCACTTTCGGCCTCCGCACGCGCACATTAAGAGTGATGTCCGGCGGTAGAGACCGGTCCGAACCAGCCACAACCGCCTTGCGCCGAGATTTGCCGTGACATTGCGGAGACGCCGCCTCGGCACGGTACGAGGGCTTCAATGCTAGAGAGAGCGCGGAGCGGCAGTCAGCGCGGGCGACCGCATCGCATGCGGTGCTAGAGAGTGTGGTACAGGAAGAACGGAAAGAGCGAAAGCGGCGGCGGCGGTTGTATTACCTCGTCGAGGAACAGCGAAGGTGCTGCCGGTCATCAAGATGGAAGCGCTTTCGCCCAGCGAGGAACTGCCGCGGGACGCGGCAGCGGTGGCTCCTTATACTGCGTCACAAACATCCGCTGCGTAAGGTAAAAAATTCTCGCAGCTGCTGGTAAAAAAAATAAAAGAACTTTTGCGAGGCGTCTTTACAAACAACGTGACCGCGGATTCGCGGAGGTGTTCCTTACACTAGAAACTGCCCGCAAGACACCGGACCGGCCAATTGCGATCGTGAACTGAGTGGTACGAAAAGGACCGGCAGGTTGAAGCGACGCAAAGCTTCCCGGAAGCCGGTACAGCAGGGCTCCTACGTACGACAGCTCCCTGCGTCTTCGATATTTATAGCACTATTCCGTGACGACCACGTCATGGTTATCAGTGGTTATCACGGCAACTGGTGGCCTAGTTGACGCGCGAACGCGTTATTATAGGGTTGGCCGCCGGAAGCGAACGTTGTGACTAGAACGATGGAGGGCGCCGGTTGTAAAACGCCGGCGCCTTTGTCGTCCTGTAGTCGAAAAGGGCGACCACAGTGAGGACATCCTCATGAATGTTACCACAATCGTTGCTTAACGCAATTTGACGTTGTCCTTAACGATTAAGACCAGTGTTCGACTATCACTCGGTAATGTTCCATTCGTTTTAAGCTTAGGACACGCTTCTTTCAAAATTAATCTGCTTGTGTGGTTGTTTGGAACAAATGTTCATTATGTTTTTGCCTTACTTGTGTACCAGACGTGCAGTTTACGCGTACTTTTCCTTGAGCCCGTTGTGGAATTGTTGGTCCGGCTACTTCCGAACGCTTTGTATGCCGATTAGGCTTGTCGTATGTAAACAAACCGAGACATCAACCGCGATAAGTTTGCGAAGCTTTGATTTCTTTTTTTTTTTTTTTTGCACACGTATTCGAGTTCTTACGATATCGCGACCTTCAAGTGCAAGCGAAAAAGCTCACGCCTGTAAGGCGACCTTCGCAAATTTAACCCCATAAAGGCCAACGTATAGGTTATTTTCAATTCTGGAGTTTGACGCGTCATAGCCACAATACTGACACGAGTAGCTTATATCCTTTTCTCCGGGGGACCTCATTTCACCCGCCGGGAACTTAAAGGTTACCGAAGCCGCACCTGCGTGCATCGGAACTTTCTAGAACGTTACCGCTGATTCCATCTGTTTATCCATCTGTTTATATCAGATATTTTGCGTGACGGAAGTCGGGTCGTACTTTCTCGAAGGTGTGCGAACACCAGCTATAACGCCGGAACCTTCGATGAATCACGTGCGAACAGCGGTGGGTTGTGACCCGTACGTAATATTTCGTCATTCGACGAGTATGCCCGCCGCCTTAGTTGTGCCGAGTGTTGCTTGCTTTGCTGGGCACCGGTTCGCCTAATAAACAGTTAGTTTCGTAACTTGCGTTATGTCACTGTGGTCATGTTCAACGTGGAAATATGATTATGTGAAACCACGCCGTAGTGTGATTAATTTTGACGACCCCGGGGTACAGCGGGCAGTAGTGGGTTAACGGGCACCTATATCTCAGCAACGTATAATTTTTGCGACGCAGAGTTTCATACTTTTCTATTCAAGTGCGGGAGGCCTAACGTAAAGCCTATAGTGACATTTTCGATACGCTGGAGCGGAGTTTCAGTTGTGTATATACTTCAGAAAAGCAATTACTAATTGATCAATACAGCACTAATTACTTCATAACTGAAATTTTAACTTTTTCTGCACAAGTGTGCGATGGGCAGAAATAAAGGGGAATAATTTGTGCTGATTTTCCTTGATGTGAAATGTTGTTTGGGCATTGTGGGGTTAACGCATCGAGCATCCGCACAGTCATGCTTATAAAATATCCAGCTTTATATCGTGTCCCGCCTGTAACCGCTCGTTTCTGCTTCTCGATGCGTGTCGTAGTGGGAAAGACCGGTTGGTGCCACTTTGAGGGCTTCCACCATGCAAGAGAGAGTGATAAGTAAACAATATTCCTAACTAAACGAAGGTTACTTCTAAGCGTACGATTCCTACTTCCCAACTACTGGTCGCGTACCAAAAAAGAACAGAAAATAGGTTTAAGCATTGCCGACAACACGCACAGAGGAGGAGGAGGAGGAGGAGACAAAGGGTAGGAAAGACAGGGAGGTTAGCCAGTCTAAGAACCGGCTGGCTACCCTGTGCTGGGGAAAGGGGTAAATGGAATAAAAGGAGAAAGAACAAGAAGAGGAAAAAAATGGAAACCAGAAAATTCACACAGTAACGCAATACTACGCGCTACAACATTCAAAGGAGGTCGCACAATTCGCATGTCGTTAAAAACTTCAGCAAAGTCCATAAGGCCTTGAGTGCCGAAGCCCGTCTGGACCAGTGTCCTAGAGCTTTTTCCTTTGTAAAGGGGCGATTGTCCAGTTTTTCGAGAGCGGTCACGAGCACTTTTCTTGGCACTTTGTAACGGGGACAGTCACAAAGGAGCTGCTCAATCGTCTCCTCGCAGCCGCAGGTGTCACAAGTAGGGCTGTGACGCACAGAAGCGTTTTACAACATGTGCACAGTTTGTGACCAGCATGCCCACAGTTCCTTAGACGAAAGTCTCCGCTGTTGCGTTTCGCCTGCGACACGTGGTTTTGCCGGCGCGACTGCGGCGGGGCGGCAGACATTTTGGCCCGATCGTCGTCGCCGCAACACTCATCGCCAGGTGTTTCCAGGCGCGACTGCGGCGATGCGACCGCCTAGGGATCATCCTCGCATTCCAGTCATTGTGCCCGAAACAGGCGATGCCAAAGCAGGGATCTCATTCCAGTTATTGGGCCCGAAACAGGCGATGCCAAAGCAGGGATCTCGTTCCAGTCATTGTGCCCGAAACAGGCGATGCCAAAGCAGGGATCTCATTCCAGTTATTGGGCCCGAAACAGGCGATGCCAAAGCAGGGATCTCGTTCCAGTCATTGTGCCCGAAACAGGCGATGCCAAAGCAGGGACCATCCTCTCATTACAGTCATTGTGTCCGACCGGCAGCGCCACGACAGGGTGCTACGAGATCGTACTCGACATGGTGCTACGGCATCGCTACGACAGTGTGCGTCACCATTAGCCCATTGTACATTCACGTGCTCGTCTTTTGAGGGGTTCCTTCTTGCCCTCAACTGCGAGAGTATAAAAACAGCTGCCCCCGGACGCCAAAAGGAGGGCTCCGATTTCTTCTGTTGAGTGAAGTGCTCTCCCGTCTCTCTTCTTCGGTCAAACCTGACCACCAACTCTTTGCGATGTTAAAATAAACAAGTTGTTTCGTTGTTACCAGTCGACTCATGCTTTGCCGGGACCTTCGGATGCTTCCAGTTGTACCCCAGGCCGCCAGGCCAACGCTACCCTTGGGGCTTGCGACCCAGGTACAACCACGGGCGTCAGCGCCGAGTTCCCCACAGATCGTACAAGCAGTCCGATCCAAACATCTGGTTGCCAGCGGTGAGATCACCTCCGACTTCAAACAACTGTCTGCCAGCGGTGACATCGCGACAACGGAGGTCAGCAGCGAAGAGATGCAGTTGACTGTATGCTGAGCAGCTCAACGACGATCCGGGAGCAGTGCAACGAGCCCTGTGTGACGACTGGTTGCCTGCAGCGGAACGACTGCGCGGAATTCCTGCCTGCGAGGTTTGGTGAGTGCGGGACTTTCTTCTTCTGAGCTTTGCCAGGCTTTTGTTAGTGTTAGAAACAGAGCTGGTAATTGTGGTTGTCGTTGCTGCCGGGTTAGTTTGCGGCAAGACAATAGTAAGCAGTAGAGAAAGCAGCATTCAGAGCAGCCATGGATTTGAAGTCGTTGCGCAAACCGAAATTGTTGGAGCTTGCAAGAGAGTTGGGTCTGGATGTCTCAGACAAACTAAGAAAACCTGAACTGCTAAGGACTATTCTTGAGTTAGAGGCTGAGGATGACGAGCTGTCGGAATGCCTTGAGACTATTGAGGAGAGGTCAAAAAGACAGGAGCGCGAACTTAAAGAGCAAAAAGAGAAACAGGAGCGCGAACTTAAAGAACAGAAAGAAAAAGAAGAGCGTGAACTTAAAGAACAGAAAGAAAAAGAAGAGCGTGAACGTAAAGAACAGAAAGAGCGAGAGCAACAAGAGAAAAAAGAAGAGCGCGAACACGCTTTGGAAATGAAGCGTCTTGAGGTAGAGATGGAACGCGCTCGTAATGGAAGTCAGGCACACGGTGCAGGAGAACGCGTATTGTTCAAAATGACTGACCTGATGCGGCCGTTTAAGCTTGGAGAGGACATTGGTTTGTTCCTGGTTAACTTTGAGCGAACGTGCGAGAAGCAGGGGTTCTCTCGGGAAACGTGGCCACAGCGCTTGCTCACTTTGTTACCCGGCGAGGCGGCCGACGTAGTCGCTCGCTTGGATAGAGAGGAAGCAGAGGATTTCGACAAAGTAAAATCGAGTCTGCTAAAAAAGTACCGGCTGTCTGCGGAGGCGTTCCGTCGGAAGTTTCGGGAAAATGAGAAAGGCAGAAGTGAGTCATATACAGAGTTTGCGTATAGGCTTATGTCGAACATGCAGGAGTGGCTCAAAGAAGAGAAAGCGTTTGGTGACCACGATAAAGTTCTGCAGTGTTTCGGGCTAGAACAGTTTTATAGTCGGTTACCGGAGAACGTGCGATACTGGGTCTTGGATAGGCCAGACGTGAGTACGGTGGCTAGAGCCGCTGAGCTAGCCGAGGAGTTTGTGACGCGTCGAGCTCGCGGAGCTAAGGACGGTCAAAAGGGTGAATTTGGCTCGAAGTTTGAGAGGCCGAAGTTCACACCCATGAGAGCAAAGGGGAACACGCGTAGTGCGGATGCGAGTGGAAGCAGTGCGACCGAACCTAAGGAGACGGCGGCAGCCGAAGCCGAACGCAGAAAGCGGTTCGAGATGAGGCGAGCGGGCGTTTGTTATACGTGCCAGAAGCCGGGTCACTTTTCGGCGCAGTGTCCGGAAACAACACCAAAAGTTGTGTTTTTTTCATTAGGCAGCACTGACGAGAACATGAAGCTTCTCGAGCCTTACATGCGAGACCTCCTCGTGAACGGGAAAGAGTGCCGAGTGCTTCGCGATTCCGCAGCTACGATGGATGTAGTTCACCCGTCTTACGTAGAACCCCATATGTTCACGGGCGAGTGCGCGTGGATCAAGCAAGCCGTGGAAGCTCATAGCGTGTGTCTGCCAGTAGCAAAGGTGCTTATTGAAGGACCTTTCGGAGCGCTTGAGACAGAGGCGGCAGTGTCATCTATGCTGCCACCCCAGTACCCGTACCTATTTTCAAACAGGTCCGATCACCTCCTGCGCGAGAAGGGGCTTTTGTTTGGTGAAGCTAGTGTTCAGGCCTTAACCAGATCGAAGGTTCGGGAGCTCGCTGCAAAGGCGGTAGTTGCGGGGCCGACGTTATCAAACAACGAAAAAGGGTCAGAGGCGCAGCAAGCTGATATTCAGAGCACGCCCGAACTGAATAAAATTGAGTCTGTAGCGTTGAAGGCGCCAGATACTGGAGAGGAAAATCCCGATTCGGGAAAGTTAGAAGAGCTATCTACTGATTTGCTCATCGCGCCTACGTCAGACGGACTTGATAGGTTGCTAAAAGTCAGCCGGACGGCTTTGATAGCCGAGCAAAAAAAGGATGGCAGCCTGGAAAACGTGCGCTGCAATGTCAAAGAAGGTATCGCCAGGAAAACTGCGCGTTTTGTGGAAAGAGGTGGAGTCCTGTACCGGAAGTATCTAGACCGAAGAGGAGTGGAGTTCGATCAGCTGGTCGTGCCTCAATGCTATCGTCAGGATCTGTTGCGCTTGTCACATGGGGGTTCGTGGTCCGGACACCTAGGAGTTAAGAAAACTAAGGACCGTCTCTTGCAAGAGTACTATTGGCCAGGGTGTTTTCGGGACGCAGACCATTTCGTGAGGACATGTGACACTTGTCAGCGGGTGGGCAAACCAGGGGACAAATCGAGGGCGCCGTTGAAATTGGTACCTATCATTACGGAGCCTTTTAGACGGCTCGTTATTGATACTGTGGGACCTCTGCCGGTAACAGCCACGGGGTACAGACACATTTTGACTGTGATCTGCCCAGCGACAAAGTTCCCTGAAGCAGTGCCGCTTAAAGAACTCAGCTCAGTTGAGATAGTCAATGCACTACTGTCCATATTTGCGCGAGTTGGTTTTCCTGCGGAAATCCAATCAGATCAGGGCACAGTGTTTACTAGCGCTTTGACGACAACTTTTCTCGAAAGGTGTGGGGTAAAGCTGCTACACAGCTCAGTGTACCACCCACAGTCGAATTCCGTTGAGAAGCTCCACTCCGTCATGAAGCGCGTGTTGAGAGCATTGTGTTTTGAACATCGAACTGACTGGGAGCTGTGTCTGCCTGGGGTGATGTTTGCTTTAAGGACCGCGCCGCATGCGGCTACGGGGTTTTCGCCAGCTGAACTGGTGTACGGTCGCTCGCTTCGATCTCCGCTTCGCATGCTTCGAGAATCGTGGGAAGGTAGGGGCGACGACCCAGTCGTGGTGGAGTACGTACTTAAGCTCCTCGAACGCTTAAGAAGGGCACAGGAGTTGTCAGGTGAAGCAATGACAAAGGCCCAGCAGAGGGCCAAGGTTTATTATGATCGGACAGCCAGGGCCCGTCGTTTTGAGGTTGGCGATGAGGTCATGATATTGCGCACATCGCTAAACAACAAACTAAACGTGCAGTGGGAGGGCCCAGCACGAATTGTTCAGAAACTGTCGGACGTTAACTACGTGGTAAGTCTGCCAGGAAAGCGGAAAGCACAGCAAGTTTACCACTGTAATCTGCTCAAACCTTATAGACAACGGGAAGCAGTGGTGTGCATGATGATAAACGTTCCTGAAGAGCTTCCAGTCGAGCTTCCGGGACTAGGCTCAGTGACGAACAGGGAAGACACCGGTCAAGTCATTGGTGACCTTATCAGTAAAGCACCGCTGTCGCCTGAGCAGAAAACCGAACTACACCAGCTATTACAAGAGTTTCAAGGTCTGTTCTCTGAGAGGCCTGGTAGGACTTCTGTACTTACTCATGATATAGAACTTACCTCCCCAGAGCCAGTACGATCCAAGGCGTATCGGGTGTCACCCCGCCAGAGCGATATTATGGAGGCTGAGGTAAAGAAAATGCTACAGCTCGGTGTTATTGAGGCAGGTGAGAGTGATTATACCTCCCCTTTGATTTTAGTTGAGGTACCGGGCAAGGAACCTCGTCCTTGCGTCGACTACCGCAGGCTTAATTCCATCACTAAGGATCAAATTTATCCGATCCCTAACATCGAGGAGCGCCTTGAGAAAGTTAGTAGCGCTCAGTTTATTTCCACCCTAGATCTTGTCAGGGGTTATTGGCAGGTTCCACTTACAGAAGAGGCTAGTAGGTATGCGGCGTTCATTTCACCAATGGGAACATTCCGTCCTAAAGTGTTGAGTTTTGGTTTGAAGAACGCGCCATACTGTTTTTCAAGCCTCATGGATAAAGTGTTGCGGGGACAGCAAGAATTCGCTTTACCGTATCTAGACGACGTAGCGATATTCTCCGCATCCTGGTCTGAGCATATGGCACACTTGCGGGCAGTGCTAACCCGCCTGCGCGAAGCGGGCTTGACAGTCAAGGCTCCTAAGTGCCAGTTAGCACAGGCCGAGGTTGTCTACCTCGGTCACGTGATTGGTCAGGGTCGTCGCCGCCCCTCTGAAATAAAAGTGGCCGCTGTGCGAGACTTTCCGCAACCGCGCACCAAGACCGATATTCGGTCGTTCTTGGGTGTCGCCGGCTACTATCAGAGGTACATCCCTAGGTACTCTGATATCGCGGCTCCCCTGACGGATGCTCTAAGAAAAACAGAGCCTCAAACAGTCGTCTGGGACGAGACAAAGGAAAGAGCTTTTAGCGCCCTAAAGAGTGCCCTAACAAGCCAGCCTGTGCTACGATCGCCAGACTATACAAAAGGGTTCATTGTTCAGTGCGATGCTAGTGAGCGAGGCATGGGCGTTGTACTGTGCCAACGGGAAAATGGAGAAGTAGAACACCCCGTCCTGTATGCTAGTCGTAAGCTGACCAGTCGTGAGCAGGCGTATAGCGCCACCGAGAAAGAGTGTGCATGTCTCGTGTGGGCCGTTCAGAAATTGTCATGCTATCTAGCCGGCTCGAGGTTTATCATTGAGACGGATCACTGCCCTCTCCAATGGCTGCAGACCATCTCTCCCAAAAATGGCCGCCTCCTGCGCTGGAGCCTCGCTTTACAACAATATTCCTTTGAGGTGCGTTACAAAAAGGGGAGTCTCAACGGTAACGCCGATGGCTTAAGTCGAAGCCCCTAACGTAGGAATCAGCCTCAAAATTGTTTGTTACTGATGTTTTTCTTCCTGAGGCAGGATTTTTTTTTAACATATTGCTTTTGTTTAGTGTTTCAAAGTGATGATATGCTTTCTAGTGCAATTTTTCAATTTGTGGACGCGTTCTGAGTGATGCTAGACTACTGTAAGGAACTAGGCAGTGGTATAAAAAGGGGAAAGAGCCTGGCAGGGCTTAGTGAGGGTTGTGCCGTGCTTGCTGACTGAGCGGTTGAGTTTCAGCGTAGTTCTAACGCTTGCCGGGAACGAGAACAAAAATGTGAACTCTCCCGAAGTCACTTTGCAGTGTCCCGTGCGAACCTGAACGAGAGAACGAGGCCTTCTCTGTGCGCTGCGCTCAAGAAACGTCAAGGGACGCCCGACTTCGGTTATGAGCATCATCGAGCGACATCCCTCCGGACAGCGGATGCAGTCCCCTGTCCATCGGGATCTCCTTCCCCCGGCGGGGCGGTCTGTTGCGTTTCGCCTGCGACACGTGGTTTTGCCGGCGCGACTGCGGCGGGGCGGCAGACATTTTGGCCCGATCGTCGTCGCCGCAACACTCATCGCCAGGTGTTTCCAGGCGCGACTGCGGCGATGCGACCGCCTAGGGATCATCCTCGCATTCCAGTCATTGTGCCCGAAACAGGCGATGCCAAAGCAGGGATCTCATTCCAGTTATTGGGCCCGAAACAGGCGATGCCAAAGCAGGGATCTCGTTCCAGTCATTGTGCCCGAAACAGGCGATGCCAAAGCAGGGATCTCATTCCAGTTATTGGGCCCGAAACAGGCGATGCCAAAGCAGGGATCTCGTTCCAGTCATTGTGCCCGAAACAGGCGATGCCAAAGCAGGGACCATCCTCTCATTACAGTCATTGTGTCCGACCGGCAGCGCCACGACAGGGTGCTACGAGATCGTACTCGACATGGTGCTACGGCATCGCTACGACAGTGTGCGTCACCATTAGCCCATTGTACATTCACGTGCTCGTCTTTTGAGGGGTTCCTTCTTGCCCTCAACTGCGAGAGTATAAAAACAGCTGCCCCCGGACGCCAAAAGGAGGGCTCCGATTTCTTCTGTTGAGTGAAGTGCTCTCCCGTCTCTCTTCTTCGGTCAAACCTGACCACCAACTCTTTGCGATGTTAAAATAAACAAGTTGTTTCGTTGTTACCAGTCGACTCATGCTTTGCCGGGACCTTCGGATGCTTCCAGTTGTACCCCAGGCCGCCAGGCCAACGCTACCCTTGGGGCTTGCGACCCAGGTACAACCACGGGCGTCAGCGCCGAGTTCCCAACAGATCGTACAAGCAGTCCGATCCAAACACCGCACGTCACGCATGATAGCTCGCTTACCTTGAAAAACTGACGGGTCGGTCGCAATTAGCATCACTTGCCCGCTCTGCAACACTGAGCTTATTGGAAACCGATTTGTATCGATACTGCTAAATTCGTGCCTGCCGCACCGTGCCTTTTCAGAGGATCGATCGTAGCCTGCAAGGAAGCTTCAAACCTTGTTCGTACACTGAGACACTTGTTTGCTGGACGTGGTGCCCACATGTAGACAAGTGACACTGCAAGAGATGTGCTCAGGGCGCATTGGCAATTGCTGGCCTAGATTTTTCCATCCATTTCGATGCACTTTATTTACCAGGGCTGGCTACCTCAGCTGCAGAAAGCTGTAAGGTCAGCTTGACGGAGGGCCCGGGTGTCCTCTGCAAGGTGGAAACGGCAGAACAGCATGCCAGATATTGAAATTACCGGGGCAAAACAAAGAGAATTCCTGTACAAAAGAAACTCACAGTGTTTACACTATAGAAAGGAAGTCAGATGAACAGGAGTAACCCTTTTAAAAACCCGCACAGCAGTTATAGCCGAGGTAAACCCGTCTGTATATAGCTCCAATCAGGACCACCATCACCGTCCCTTGCAATGCTAAGTACAGATTATTTCGCGTAAATTGAACCAACCCTTAAAGATATGCAAATGCTACGTAGCTGGACAGAAGCAAGCTAATGTTGTTTGCTGTCGCCTGGAGATACTGAGGTTATTTTTTTGCATTCCGCCAAGGTGGACGTGGGGGGATCACATGACTCCTTTCAGAGCCGTCACGCAACACTGCAGATTGAACAGATGTAAATACCCACCACCGCACGCCAAGCTAAACGAGAAACAGGCCGTTGCGCGAAGGCAATTGCAGACACACACATATCCGAACCCGGCGATCCTTCACCTCTGCTACCCCGACATTTATTCGTCCGACGAGTGTAAAGCGTGCTGAGCCAGAGCAACGCTGCCTGCAGCACGTGCTGTGGGCATGCTCCGGCAGCGAGCACCAGGAGTGCCCGACGAACGGGGTAGACATGGCAGTCTCGAACCGAGGGGCACGTCGGCAGGCGGCCCTGCTCAGCCACGACCTCGCCGAACAACTGTGGGCCGTCCGGCACGCCGAGGAAACCGCCCGTGTCCAAGGACTCGAGGCCGTCACCTAGGCTGGGATGCTTGTGGCCCCACCCCGCCCAAATCACCGGAGATTTCGAATAAAGTTTTCACTGACTCCGCCGAATTAGATAATTAGTCTTAATTAATTAATGAACTTCTCAGTTGCTATAGTTGGATGAAAAGTGCCAATGAGAAAATTGTAGAGCAACATGAAAAACTCCCGATACAACTTTCTGTTGCTCAGTACGTGCTACATAAAAGTGGTTTTCCAAGCGAGGAAAGAAGGCCGTGCATACATGCAAAATTGCCGCGCGACTACCCGCTCGAGGCGCTTTGCGTGTATTCGCGGGCTTCTTTCACGCTCGTGAGATACACTGTTGCGCAGCATGCATTGAGCAAGAAAGAGCTGTATCGGGCTACACTGGTTAACCTCCCTGCCTTCCTTCTCCACTTTTTCCTTCCTTCCTTGTATCGGGAGTTTCTCTTCTTGCTCTACAATTTTCTCATTGGCACTTTCCATCTAACTATAGTAACTGAGAGTTAATTAATTATTAAGGCTAATTATCTGATTCGGTGGAATGCAAAAAAAATATCTCCAAGCGATGGCAAACGACATTACCTTGCTTCTGTCCAGCTACGTGCATTTGAATATCTTTAACACTTGGCTCAAATTAAGTGAACCACCCTGCATAATGCTTAATATTAAGCGCGCGCGTTTGTGTGACATCGCATATACGCGGACATACCTGTACATATAATAAACGTATATACGTATACGTAGAATGTACGTATAGCGGACACAAGTTGTCGTGGCCAGTGTCTCGGCTATTTTCTTCTTTTCGAAGGAGCCTGCATGAATGCATGTTCGCATACGCAGTCGGGCAAAGAGACAAGTGGTCCGCGGGAAGCCAAGTTGCTGATAAATGCACTGTCGCAATGCTGCCCCCTCTTGCGGGGCCACATATTATAACTGGTATACGAGGAGCAGAATGGTCGCACGCCGTTAACCAGCCGTAACGCGGCGATGGTCGGTCGTGTGAATCAGATTAGGATAGTTTTCGCGCCCCACGGTGGTTAGGCGAAGCCGGCGGAGAGAAAGTCATACGAGTAGCGCGGCCGTCTTCCAGATGCAAGAGTAAAAAAACAGCTTTAAAAAAAGAGAAAGAAAATTCGAACGCCCCGTTCCGATGCGGTGGCCAGCCAGCTCACAATACGGGTGTCTCGCTGGGAGGGCAAAGGCCTTGTATCGAGCCATCCATATCACACGGACCGGATGGTGGCGTATTGCCGTTGAGTAATGAGGACGCGACGAGCTGGCGGTCACGAACTTGCCCCGCGAGGTTGTGCAGTGTAGGAGCATACGTTGCGCGGTTGCATGTGCGCGAACCAAGAGCCACGGCTGTCAGTAGTCCCAAGAGACTCGTTCGTTTCAATTAGCCAGACGATGACGATCGGCCGACGAGAGAAAAAGCCCTGCGCGTTGCTTAACCGCGGGGTGGGGCAGCGGTGCAAAGACCGGACGTCGAAGTGCCTGGGCTCAGCGGCACTCGGAGTGTTTCGCAATCATTGCCCTGTGAGAGTCCTTCTAGACAATGGTGCCTGCGTAGCTGATGTATGGCGCGAACATTCGCCGAGGAGAAGAGAAGAAAAATATAGAACTGGACGCCTAAAGAGCTCGTTGTGCTTAGTTTTGCGTGTGCGTGTGTTGGTTTGTTTGTTTGGTTGGTTGTGCGTGCGTGCGTGCGTGCGTGAGGGGGGAGAAAAGAGAGAGAGAGAGAGAATAGAAAGAGGGAAGGCAGGGATGTTAACCAGAAAAGTATCTAGTTGGCTATTCTACAATGGGGGAAGCGCAAAGGGAATGGAAAAGATTGGTGAGAGATGTATTATCCCGATGGATAACAGTTGGAGACTGAGCTGGTCGGTAGAAAAGAAAATAAGGGGAAAGCGGAGGGCTTAATTTGTTTTTATGGTGACCGCAGTGTATGGACGCGGCAGGTGAAATTTCGCTGTCGCGGTGAAGTTCCGTAGAGGGAGGAGGGAAAATCCAAGTGCGATAAGGTTGTCCGATCACGCCCCACAGTGTTGACCGTCATTTGTAAGGCCGAGAAAATTACGAATCTTTTGCTTCGCGTAGTTGTTTTATAGTTTGCTATATTGCTATCAATGCTTCGCCAATTTCGGGTGAAACTGCGACTTTTGTTCGAGGCAGCTGCATGAAGCTAACTCGTTCATACAAACAAAGCCAGGGAAAGCATAGAAAAAATATTAACTGTTCTTATTACTTGAAATGTAGGAATACCAAGGGGGAAATGCGAATGAAAGTGGATTAAAACTGAGACAACATGCTGCGGGCGGAAGATGAACCCACCTGCATCTTCCGCGTCACACGTGCGATGCCCTACCACTGAGCTACCGCAGCGACGTCCTTTCAACAAAATGTTCTGTATTTGAAATCTACTGCTCGTAGATCTAACCCTTCTCGGTACGTGTGTTGGCACGCTCGAGTTGGCGCTCATGTAGTTCTTTGTCGTCCCGCATATTTTCCCCCCATCTTTCTAAGTATTCGCTAGCTTCGGCTATTTCAGGTCTATATATGAGGCCCTACCTTCGAATATAACTTCCTGCTATGGTCTTGCCGTCTACTCCAGTTGAATGGCATACTCTGTTGAACAGTGACCGTGCAGACTGGTACAAATTGCCTCACGCGTTGAGTAGGCATTTCTAGCCGCATAGAGAACTAGCCATGGATGTGGTTGATAATTGTGGAGGCTGTTCGACGCGGCGTCACTTTAATTCCGGCTGCAGAGTTCTACTTTAGTCTTTAGATTTGTCCTGCTGCAGTGTTCTACTTTGGTGTTTAGATTTGTCCTGTTGCTCTCCTTTCCTCTTTCCTCTCTCCTCCCCTCCTTCCTATCTTCCATTTCTGTGTTGCTGTCACCTCGCTTCAGAAGAGTAGGAAGGCGTTGTGTCCCTTCCGGTGGCAGTTGCCAGCCTGCTCCTCGCTTTCCCTTTCCTGTTACCTGTGTATATGTGTTCAAAACAAATAATAATAATAATAATAATAATAATAATAATAATAATAATAATAATAATAATAATAATAATAATAAGCACCATGTGTTGCATCACAACGCCGAATCGGGGCCATATCCATAGCCTTTTTCTTCAATTGCTTGCACAGTTGATTACTTTGAACGGTGAATGACACCGAAGCTGTAAAGAAAAACGATGTCCGCGCGTCGAGAGCAGTCTATCCGACAAAGTGGCGTCGCTTCTCCGTTGAACGTCAGCACGGACTACGCGATTAGCTTAGCTTGGCTCAAAAGAATGAAGTCACTTATTTTGAGTCGCAGAACCAGATGACACACTTTTTTTCCCAATGTGACGACTGAGAGAGGCTTTTCAATTAACAGAGAGCTGTACAGGCTTAGAACTACAGATGGCAACGACTAGAAATAAAATTATACGTTCAGTGCACGTCACAGACACAACGTGCGCAAAGTACATCACAACGCGCAAGATACTACACTTACTGAAATATTTTCGTTGAGACCAGTGCCTCTCGCAATGGTGAAAAGTAACTCCTCGCGCGTGACGCACACGTGGCGCTAGCGCATGTAACAAGTGCGTGTCGTATATCTCAAGGCTTGTCGTCGTCGTCGTCGTTGTTGTTGTTGTTGTTGTTGTTGTTGTTGTTGTTGTTGTTGTTGTTGCCGAAAAGTGGCAGATATAAGTTGTCAACATTCCTCGTCGTAACAAGTTGTAACGCCATCAGCCAAAAATCGCTCAAGTCAGAGGCGCAAAGAGAAAGTCCTGTACACTCCACCGCACGCTGTGCGTTCGACCCGCTTACATTTCACAGGTTGGAGGGGCCCGCCGGTATACCTGCGTTGACGTATAGTGACGCAATGGAAACCGCCAGTTCAAAGAGCACTGCGCACCTACGCGGACTTCGATCAGCACGCGAGACTCACTGGCGGCCGACTGCGCAAGCCACTCCACGAGGTCGCCCGAATGCGCCGACCAGAGTGCGATACCCATCTCGGCACACGATTGTCTGACGTTCCCGCGGCGTATAGCCGAGGCGCGCGTCTTCTCCAAATGATTCGGGCGCAGAAACAACAACAGAGGCGGGAGCGGCGGCTCGATTCCCCGAACGTCGCAGCCGCGACGAAGCTCGTTTGGTAGTCTGTGTGCTCAACGGCGCCCGCCACGTTTTATATAACGAAACACAGCACACGCGATGCACGCACGAGAAGACCTGCGCGCGCCGCGGTGGAAAGAGGCAGTGCGTTGGCACTCTCGTTGCCTGTATCTCGATCGGTATGTATACGGGCGATAACTCCGCTCCTGTACAGAATCTTCTGGAAAATGCCGTCCAATCTGTTTTCCCGGGGCGGGGGAGCGAAATTTCTCGTATAACGTACGGCAACCTTGACTTCTGGAATTGTCCTTAGGCACAGAAGGAAAAGTGTTTAAAATCTACGGGCTTAGATTTTAACGCACTCCTGCTACTCGATGTAGCCGTCAGTGCCTTTCTTGCTCGCTAGATTTAGTGGACTACGTCAACGAGCAAAACCGGAAGCGGTCCAGGGCATTTGTTTTTGAACAGCGAGAGGGTCTATACGCAACGAGCGTCACTGAACCATCTTGATCGAAACTGCGGCAGTGTTCGAATGGCGAGAGAGAAAGAGAGAGAGGAATATAGGAAGGCAGGGATGTAAACAGTCAAGGGTCTTGCTGGATACCCTACACTGGCGGAAGGGAGAAGAAAAGAGAGAGAAGGTATAGAGACGTGTACGGACAGTACTTGAGTTAAAGCCGCTCGCGCAAACCAGACGTTTTGAGAAAGCACAAAAGTGCCTTCACTGCCTTCTGAACCAATGATCGATGGGGACGGTGCCCTAGTACTGTCTGTTCACTCAGAGGACGATCATCTGATTTCCTCAGTGTGTTGGACAAAGATTGTCTTTATCCTTGAAATTGAGGACAATGGCACAGTAAGTGGTCAATGTTCTCCTCGCATCCGCAAGCATCACATGCAGGACTATCAGCCCTTCCGATTAGTACTGAGTAGGCATTCGTGAAGGCAACTCCAAGCCACAACCGACCAGCTGCTCAAAATGTTAAACCAGGGACAGAGAAACATTTCATTTGTATCTTCTCTCTCAATTTTTTTTCTATCTCGCGAGTTTAACATCTGCATGGAGGTTAATCAGAAAAAGAGTTCGATTCCCTTTGCCTGTGCGAAGGAAGAGGGGGAAAATGAAAATTAAAGCGAGGGAGAAAAGTGAGCGACGAAACAGAGGGCGACGTACGAAATTCCGAGATGAGGCGCATCACCGTCGCATGCAGCTGGATGTGCCTTGCAAGGGCGAAGGCCGAAGGAAGCGGTCTTGACCGCTCGCGGGCTGCCCTTAGCGCTACTGCCCAGACACATCTCTTTTGCCCTGACAGTGGCCGGATGTGCAGTGCCAGTAACACGGCGAGCATTTGCCTACCTTGCGCTATAAAGTGGCCAGACGCATGTAATACATACTTTTGTTTCCTCACAGCCGAAGGTATCGTAGGTAAAGCTGTCGGACCCGCCTACTATTAACGAGTATGACTTGGTAAACGCGACGAAGAGCCATGGCCGCTACTAGGGAGTTTCTTCACATTTTGGCACAGCCCAGGCGTTAGGCGGATCTTTAGGTGAGGAGCCAGTGAACGTGGGCTATTGTTCGTCAAACTCAAGATTGATTAATCGATTCTGAAAGTGTGCCTCCCTGCGGCCCATATATTGACACGTATACTTACTTATCCTTGACTTGGGCACTGTATTTCGCCCACTAACAACTTAATGTTATCGCTCAGCGCAAGACGCGCCTGCATGATTGGAACTTATTGGAATTTTATCGATGAATCTGTGCGTTGTTTATTGTCACCGAAGCTTGCGTAATCTGATGGTATGCGCGACACGAATTGTGTAGTACTTTCTGGAAGACACCCGGGCACCAGCGGTTATTCTGGAAACTTCGATGACTCATATGTATAAAAACCTACGCGCTCGACCGGCAGATCAGATTCCGACGATCGCCGACTGTATTCGCCGCTATCGTTGTGCTTTGAGTGTGCCTTGCTTTTGTGGGCACAAGTTCACCCGATAAAAGTCAGTTTCGTTATTCACGGTTTCGTAAATTTCACGTTTCGTTATTCATATAGTTCCTGTAGGTGACGTGTGACCGAATGCGGTATCGACGTGGCCAGCCACGCTTCGTTTTAGATGCCGCGTGTCTTGCTGAAAATGACCCAATTTGCAAAGCCACAAAGCCGCTGGAATCCAAAGGAACAAAGTCTGGGCAAATCCATGTAACTAACCGTCATTTCCATTGTGACCGAACAGCCATGCTTGCAGGAGCCCGTTGACGCAAGCGCCATGTACTCCCTCTGGTAACTTTGATTGGAAACTCTGTGGTGTGCGCTCTTCGCAGTGTAACCACACGCAAATATATTTCGGCCGGCTGGGAAGCGCAGTTGTTGCGCAGCAATAAATTACGCGCCGAGAGTACGTTAGAAGAAGTGCAGTTTCGCCCGAAGGCGGAGCAGTGAAAGCGATTGCGAGGTCTAGCGCTGAGCCGAAGGCGTTTCAGAAAGCTGCCACGATGAGGAGGCCTTGCAGGCATCGCATCGGTCTACAGCGCAGGAGATGAGATCGAAGGAAATTCATCGGCGTTCGGTAGCGCTAGAAGAAAGGATTAGGTAGATTTACCTTGGCGTTTACTGTCGGTTTTCGCTCAGATCACTGTGTGCACCGCGGCGTAGTTTTCGCGCCGATTCTGATAAGGAACGCTAATTGTGGGTTGTGCACAGCACTCGTGCCAGCAGCAGGCAGAAGCCAGAACGTCGCCCAGGCTCCGGCAAACCGACTGAGGGCAGTCGGACGGTGCGTCCGTTTGGGTTCGTCGCTTTTGCAGTCAAACCCACCGTGCCGTCTCTGAAGGCTGTTGCGTTTCGCCTGCGACACGTGGTTTTGCCGGCGCGACGGCGGCGGGGCGGCGGACATTTTGGCCCGATCGTCGTCACCGCAACACTCATCGCCAGGTGTTTCCAGGCGCGTCTGCGGCGATGCGACCGCCTAGGGATTTCGTTCCAGTCATTGTGCCCGAAACAGGCGAGGCCAAAGCAGGGATCTCCTTCCAGTTATTGGGCCCGAAACAGGCGATGCCAAAGCAGGGATCTCGTTCCAGTCATTGTGCCCGAAACAGGCGATGCCAAAGCAGGGACCATCTTCTCGTTACAGTCATTGTGTCCGACCGGCAGCGCCACGACAGTGTGCTGCGCAGCGCCACGACAGTATGCTGCGCAGCGCCACGACAGTGTGCTGCGCAGCGCCACGACCAGGTGCTACGAGATCGTGCGCAGCGCCACGACATGGTGCTACGGCATCGCTACGACAGTGTGCGTCACCATTAGCCCATTGTACATTCACGTGCTCGTCTTTTGAGGGGTGCCTTCTTGCCCTCAACTGCTAGAGTATAAAAACAGCTGCCCCCGGACGCCAGAGGAGGGCTCCGATTTCTTCCGTTGAGTGAAGTGCTCTCCCGTCTCTCTACTTCGGTCAAACCTGACCGCCAACTCTTTGCGATGTTAAAATAAACAAGTTGTTTCGTTGTTACCTGTCGACTCATGCTTTGCCGGGACCTTCGGATGCTTGCAGTTGTACCCCAGGCCGCCAGGCCAACGCTACCCTTGGGGCTTGCGACCCAGGTACAACCACGGGCGTCAGCGCCGAGTTCCCATCCGATCGCTCCAGTGTCGCGATCCAAATATCTGGTTGCCAGCGGTGAGATCGCCTACGACATCAAACAACTGTCTGCCAGCGGCGAGATCGCGACAACGGAGGCCAGCAGCAAAGAGATGCAGTTGACAGTATGCTGAGCAGCTCAACGACGATCCGGGAGCAGTGCAACGAGCCCTGTGTGACGACTGGTTGCCTGCAGCGGAACGACTGCGCGGAATTCCTGCCTGCGAGGTTTGGTGAGTGCGGGACTTTCTTCTTCTGAGCTTTGCCAGGCTTTTGTTAGTGTTAGAAACAGAGCTGGTAATTGTGGTTGTCGTTGCTGCCGGGTTAGTTTGCGGCAAGACAATAGTAAGCAGTAGAGAAAGCAGCATTCAGAGCAGCCATGGATTTGAAGTCGTTGCGCAAACCGAAATTGTTGGAGCTTGCAAGAGAGTTGGGTCTGGATGTCTCAGACAAACTAAGAAAACCGGAACTGATAACGGCTATTCTTGAGTTAGAGGCTGAGGATGACGAGCTGTCGGAATGCCTTGAGACTATTGAGGAGAGGTCAAAAAGACAGGAGCGCGAACTTAAAGAGCAGAAAGAAAAAGAAGAGCGCGAACACGCTTTGGAAATGAAGCGTCTCGAGGTAGAGATGGAACGCGCTCGTAATGGAAGTCAGGCACACGGTGCAGGAGAACGCGTATTGTTCAAAATGACTGACCTGATGCGGCCGTTTAAGCTTGGAGAGGACATTGGTTTGTTCCTGGTTAACTTTGAGCGAACGTGCGAGAAGCAGGGGTTCTCTCGGGAAACGTGGCCACAGCGCTTGCTCACTTTGTTACCCGGCGAGGCGGCCGACGTAGTCGCTCGCTTGGATAGAGAGGAGGCAGAGGATTTCGACAAAGTAAAATCGAGTCTGCTAAAAAAGTACCGGCTGTCTGCGGAGGCGTTCCGTCGGAAGTTTCGGGAAAATGAGAAAGGCAAAAGTGAGTCATATACAGAGTTTGCGTATAGGCTTATGTCGAACATGCAGGAGTGGCTCAAAGAAGAGAAAGCGTTTGGTGACCACGATAAAGTTCTGCAGTGTTTCGGGCTAGAACAGTTTTATAGTCGGTTACCGGAGAACGTGCGATACTGGGTCTTGGATAGGCCAGACGTGAGTACGGTGGCTAGAGCCGCTGAACTAGCCGAGGAGTTTGTGACGCGTCGAGCTCGCGGAGCTAAGGACGGTCAAAAGGGTGAATTTGGCTCCAAGTCTGAGAGGCCAAGGTTCACGCCCATGAGATTTAAGGGGGACACGCGTAGTGAGGATGCGAGTGAAAGCAATCCGACCAAACGTAAAGAGACGGCGGCAGCCAAACGCAGAAAGCGGTTCGAGATGAGGCGAGCGCGCTTGTGTTATACGTGCCAGAAGCCGGGTCACTTTTCGGCGCAGTGTCCGGAAACAACACCAAAAGTTGTGTTTTTTTCAGTAGGCAGCACGGACGAGAACATGAAGCTTCTCGAGCCTTACATGCGAGACCTCCTCGTGAACGGGAAAGAGTGCCGAGTGCTTCGCGATTCCGCAGCTACGATGGATGTAGTTCACCCATCTTACGTAGAACCCCATATGTTCACGGGCGAGTGCGCGTGGATCAAGCAAGCCGTGGAAGCTCATAGCGTGTGTCTGCCGGTAGCAAAAGTGCTTATTGAAGGACCTTTCGGAGCGCTTGAGACGGAGGCGGCAGTGTCATCTATGCTGCCAACCCAGTACCCGTACCTATTTTCAAACAGGTCCGATCACCTCCTGCGCGAGAAGGGGCTTTTGTTTGGTGAAGCTAGTGTTCAGGCCTTAACCAGATCGAAGGTTCGGGAGCTCGCTGCAAAGGCGGTAGTTGCGGGGCCGACGTTATCAAACAACGAAAAAGGGTCAGAGGCGCAGCAAGCTGATATTCAGAGCACGCCCGAACTGAATAGACTTGAGTCTGTAACGTTAAAGGCACCAGATACTGGAGAGGAAACGCCCGACGCGGGAAAGTTAGAAGAGCTATCTACTGATTTGCTCATCGCGCCTACGTCAGACGGACTTGATAGGTTGCTAAAAGTCAGCCGGACGGCTTTGATAGCCGAGCAAAAAAAGGATGGCAGCCTGGAAAACGTGCGCTGCAATGTCAAAGACGGTATCGCCAGGAAAACTGCGCGTTTTGTGGAAAGAGGTGGAGTCCTGTACCGGAAGTATCTAGACCGAAGAGGAGTGGAGTTCGATCAGCTGGTCGTGCCTCAATGCTATCGTCAGGATCTGTTGCGCTTGTCACACGGGGGTTCGTGGTCCGGACACCTAGGAGTTAAGAAAACTAAGGACCGTCTCTTGCAAGAGTACTATTGGCCAGGGTGTTTTCGGGACGCAGACCATTTCGTGAGGACATGTGACACTTGTCAGCGGGTGGGCAAACCAGGGGACAAATCGAGGGCGCCGTTGAAATTGGTACCTATCATTACGGAGCCTTTTAGACGGCTCGTTATTGAGACAGTGGGACCTCTGCCGGTAACAGCCACGGGGTACAGACACATTTTGACTGTGATCTGCCCAGCGACAAAGTTCCCTGAAGCAGTGCCGCTTAAAGAACTCAGCTCAGTTGAGATAGTTAATGCACTACTGTCCATATTTGCGCGAGTTGGTTTTCCTGCAGAAATTCAATCAGATCAGGGCACAGTGTTTACTAGCGCTTTGACGACAACTTTTCTCGAAAGGTGTGGGGTAAAGCTGCTACACAGCTCAGTGTACCACCCACAGTCGAATTCCGTTGAGAAGCTCCACTCCGTCATGAAGCGCGTGTTGAGAGCCTTGTGTTTTGAACATCAAACTGACTGGGAGCTGTGTCTGCCTGGGGTGATGTTTGCTTTAAGGACCGCGCCGCATGCGGCTACGGGGTTTTCGCCAGCTGAACTGGTGTACGGTCGCTCGCTTCGATCTCCGCTTCGCATGCTTCGAGAATCATGGGAAGGTAGGGGCGACGACCCAGTCGTGGTGGAGTACGTGCTTAAGCTCCTCGAACGCTTAAGAAGGGCACAGGAGTTGTCAGGTGAAGAAATGACAAAGGCCCAGCAGAGGGCCAAGGTTTATTATGATCGGACAGCCAGGGCCCGTCGTTTTGAGGTTGGCGATGAGGTCATGATATTGCGCACATCGCTAAACAACAAACTAGACGTGCAGTGGGAGGGCCCAGCACGAATTGTTCAGAAACTGTCGGACGTTAACTACGTGGTAAGTCTGCCAGGAAAGCGGAAAGCACAGCAAGTTTACCACTGTAATCTGCTCAAACCTTATAGACAAAGGGAAGCAGTGGTGTGCATGATGGTAAACGTTCCTGAAGAGCTTCCGGTCGAGCTTCCAGGACTAGGCTCAGTGACGAACAGGGAAGACACCGGTCAAGTCATTAGTGACCTTATCAGTAAAGCGCCGCTGTCGCCTGAGCAGAAAACCGAACTACACCAGCTATTACAAGAGTTTCAAGGTCTGTTCTCTGAGAGGCCTGGTAGGACTTCTGTACTTACTCATGATATAGAACTTACCTCCACAGAGCCAGTACGATCCAAGGCGTATCGGGTGTCACCCCGCCAGAGCGATATTATGGAGGCTGAGGTAAAGAAAATGCTACAGCTCGGTGTTATTGAGGCAGGTGAGAGTGATTATACCTCCCCTTTGATTTTAGTTGAGGTACCGGGCAAGGAACCTCGTCCTTGCGTCGACTACCGCAGGCTTAATTCCATCACTAAGGATCAAATTTATCCGATCCCTAACATCGAGGAGCGCCTTGAGAAAGTTAGTAGCGCTCAGTTTATTTCCACCCTAGATCTTGTCAGGGGTTATTGGCAGGTTCCACTTACAGAAGAGGCTAGTAGGTATGCGGCGTTCATTTCACCAATGGGAACATTCCGTCCTAAAGTGTTGAGTTTTGGTTTGAAGAACGCGCCATACTGTTTTTCAAGTCTCATGGATAAAGTGTTGCGGGGACAGCAAGAATTCGCTTTACCGTATCTAGACGACGTAGCGATATTCTCCGCATCCTGGTCTGAGCATATGACACACTTGCGGGCAGTGCTAACCCGCCTGCGCGAAGCAGGCTTGACAGTCAAGGCACCTAAGTGCCAGTTAGCACAGGCCGAGGTTGTCTACCTCGGTCACATGATTGGTCAGGGTCGTCGCCGCCCCTCTGAAATAAAAGTGGCCGCTGTGCGAGACTTTCCGCAACCGCGCACCAAGACCGATATTCGGTCGTTCTTGGGTGTCGCCGGCTACTATCAGAGGTACATCCCTAGGTACTCTGATATCGCGGCTCCCCTGACGGATGCTCTAAGAAAGACAGAGCCTCAAACAGTCGTCTGGGACGAGACAAAGGAAAGAGCTTTTAGCGCCCTAAAGAGTGCCCTAACAAGCCAGCCTGTGCTACGATCGCCAGACTATACAAAAGGGTTCTTTGTTCAGTGCGATGCTAGTGAGCGAGGCATGGGCGTTGTACTGTGCCAACGGGAAAATGGAGAAGTAGAACACCCCGTCCTGTATGCTAGTCGTAAGCTGACCAGTCGTGAGCAGGCGTATAGCGCCACCGAGAAAGAGTGTGCATGTCTCGTGTGGGCCGTTCAGAAATTGTCATGCTATCTAGCCGGCTCGAGGTTTATCATTGAGACAGATCACTGCCCTCTCCAATGGCTGCAGACCATCTCTCCCAAAAATGGCCGCCTCCTGCGCTGGAGCCTCGCTTTACAACAATATTCCTTTGAGGTGCGTTACAAAAAGGGGAGTCTCAACGGTAACGCCGATGGCTTAAGTCGAAGCCCCTAACGTAGGAATCAGCCTCAAAATTGTTTGTTACTGATGGTTTTCTTCCTGAGGCAGGATTTTTTTTAACATATTGCTTTTGTTTAGTGTTTCAAAGTGATGATATGCTTTCTAGTGCAATTTTTCAATTTGTGGACGCGTTCTGAGTGATGCTAGACTACTGTAAGGAACTAGGCAGTGGTATAAAAAGGGGAAAGAGCCTGGCGGGGCTTAGTGAGGGTTGTGCCGTGCTTGCTGACTGAGCGGTTGAGTTTTCAGCGTAGTTCTAACGCTTGCCGGGAACGAGAACAAAAATGTGAACTCTCCCGAAGTCACTTTGCAGTGTCCCGTGCGAACCTGAACGAGAGAACGAGGCCTTCTCTGTGCGCTGCGCTCAAGAAACGTCAAGGGACGCCCGACTTCGGTTATGAGCATCATCGAGCGACATCCCTCCGGACAGCGGATGCAGTCCCCTGTCCATCGGGATCTCCTTTCCCCGGCGGGGCGGTCTGTTGCGTTTCGCCTGCGACACGTGGTTTTGCCGGCGCGACGGCGGCGGGGCGGCGGACATTTTGGCCCGATCGTCGTCACCGCAACACTCATCGCCAGGTGTTTCCAGGCGCGTCTGCGGCGATGCGACCGCCTAGGGATTTCGTTCCAGTCATTGTGCCCGAAACAGGCGAGGCCAAAGCAGGGATCTCCTTCCAGTTATTGGGCCCGAAACAGGCGATGCCAAAGCAGGGATCTCGTTCCAGTCATTGTGCCCGAAACAGGCGATGCCAAAGCAGGGACCATCTTCTCGTTACAGTCATTGTGTCCGACCGGCAGCGCCACGACAGTGTGCTGCGCAGCGCCACGACAGTATGCTGCGCAGCGCCACGACAGTGTGCTGCGCAGCGCCACGACCAGGTGCTACGAGATCGTGCGCAGCGCCACGACATGGTGCTACGGCATCGCTACGACAGTGTGCGTCACCATTAGCCCATTGTACATTCACGTGCTCGTCTTTTGAGGGGTTCCTTCTTGCCCTCAACTGCGAGAGTATAAAAACAGCTGCCCCCGGACGCCAGAGGAGGGCTCCGATTTCTTCCGTTGAGTGAAGTGCTCTCCCGTCTCTCTACTTCGGTCAAACCTGACCGCCAACTCTTTGCGATGTTAAAATAAACAAGTTGTTTCGTTGTTACCTGTCGACTCATGCTTTGCCGGGACCTTCGGATGCTTGCAGTTGTACCCCAGGCCGCCAGGCCAACGCTACCCTTGGGGCTTGCGACCCAGGTACAACCACGGGCGTCAGCGCCGAGTTCCCAACAGATCGTACCAGCAGTCGGATCCAAACAAGGCCTTAAAATCCCCCATACACGGCTCGCGCATGCGTGTACATGCACGTGACAGTAAGACAAGGCTTACGGTGGCACCAACCGCGACGACGCAAACGTACCTCGAGCGTCAGTAGAATTGCTATCGCAATAAAACTTGTTTTTTAAGCTTCCAAAGCTGGGCTATAGATGGTGCTACGTTGATCAGCGTCGCCCACGGGAGCAAATGAAGAAAGTAGGCGTGTTGTGTACGGTATAGTACGGATTGTAAAACTATAATAATAATAATATTTGGGGTTTTACGTGCCAAAACCACTTTCTGATTATGAGGCACGCCGTAGTGGAGGACTCCGGAAATTTTGACCACCTGGGGTTCTTTAACGTGCACCTAAATCTAAGCACACGGGTGTTTTCGTATTTCGCCCCCATCGAAATGCGGCCGCCGTGGCCGGGATTCGATCCCGCGACCTCGTGCTCAGCAGCCCAACACCATAGCCACTGAGCAACCACGGCGGGTCTGTAAAACTATGGAGAGCTTTAGATTAGCGCACGCAAGCGGCTTGCTTACGGAGGGGCGACGGTACTGCGCATGTGCAGACCCCTACGTCCGCGTCTGCGCATGCGCAGTACCGCCGCCCCTAGTTCTTGCGTGCGCAAGCCGCTTGCGTCTCCTAAACTATAACTCTGTTACGTCTCCCTTCCGTTTGTCCAAGTACGAAGAGAGGCGATTTTAGCATTGCACCAAGCGCCACGACTGTGCGTTCCTGAGGTGTCTGAACCCACGACGAGTTCACTTCTGGAGTTCTGTCGAGTCCAATGCGGATCAGATGCATCTGCACGGACACCTTTTTTTTTTGTCCTTCTTGGAAATGTGAGTCTGCAGTTTTTTACAACAGTGTGCGCAGAATGTTGCACAACACTAGTCCTTACAATATCGAGCGTAGTTGCCGTCGTCCGCACAATTAGTCAGGATGACTCCTGTCTGCTGATAATCAGTGTGCAGACGTTTCTGTGGCGCGTTATTTTCTCGTCATTGCTGTCCCGTTTTCGCGGCGCATCCAGAATGGTTTGCCGGCCTTTTGTTTTTTCACAATGAACTGCTGCTGCACCAGGTCGTCAGCTACTATGGCTGTGCTCTAACACTGTGTTTGTCTGTCCAGCACGCGCTCCGTGTTCGGTCGCCGGTTCCATTGGCCACAGACATTCCAATTCCGTTGCTGCCCAGCGCGTTAGGCACATCACAAAAGACGTTTGCTGCCATTCCCAAGAAACAAGGTGGTCGCTGCGATGCGTTAATGCATGCGCTGCTTTAGTGGCATTGCAGGAAAATGCGGTCTGGAACCTCTCATAGGAGTGCGGACAAAATTAGTGGGCAAAACAAACCTACGTGTAGTCTCGCGCTGCAATGGTGTCGTTCGCAAGATAACTTTGATTAAACGTGATTGCTTCCACCGTGACACAGTTCGCTCTCTCGTGTTATTCGGCTGAGCGTAAGCTGCACTCACTCCTGCCATAGGTAGACAGCACATTTCTCAGGCGACGTTCGTCCAGAGATGAGAATTCTTGTTATCACGTAACAAAAACAGGGGACATCCTTTGCTCAGATCACTGTTTCTAACATGTTTTGCCCTGACAACCCGTCATCCGTATTTAAAACTAAAGCGAGAAAATTGAGAAGTATAGGTTTGCTGTTACGTGGACAGAATAAATAACTATAGCTAGACACACAATAAAAAAGGGGGGTTGGGTGGGGGGGGTACGTGCGAAAGTGCAATCGTATGTTCACAGGCCCTCCTGCGATTTCTTTTTTCTGTGTAGCATAATATTTTTATTCTTAGGATGATAAAGTGATTGGTTTCCGGTAGTCTTAAAGTTCGTTATACAGAGATAGTCTTATGCTAACCGAAACAAACAAACGTTTTGTATTAAAAGGTGGTAGTGAGATTTAGTTGCATGAAAATAGCGTAAAACATGCTTGACGACTGCGACACACTATAGAACGCGGTGCAGCTAATGTTCGAGATAAACCGCTTCCCAGGAAAATAATTAAACATTTCTTTTAAAAAAATATTGTTTGTGCAACGCTAAATGACTAGAATTATGATCCAAGTCTAAAATTTGCATGTAGCTACAATGCCGCTTAGTGGACTCCCAATTTTGCGAATGAGCCCTGAGATCACGCTTTTTTCAAAACTGCGTACACTCTCGTTTACTTGTTCGCAGCGATGTTTTGTAAATGAGCCACGAAATAGTGTCCCATGCCCGCGAATGCTCTGGCTGCATATAAAGAATAATTTTTTAATGAAGAAATTAAATGCGGCGACCTTACGTGTCAGTCCCACAATAGGATTAGTAGGCATGCCGTAGTGGAGGACTCCGGATTAATTTTGACCACGTGGGGCTATTTAACGTGCAAATAAACCGCAACGACCGCGAATCGATTCAGCGACCTCCAGCTTATCAGTGCTATCAATCGTCATTGACAGCGCATACATAGACGAGGCACAAAAAGGACGACGAAGACAAGCGCTGACTTCCAACTGATCTTTATTCAATGTAACGCCATAGCCAATAGGCTACCACGTGCGTGTATAAATCAATGATACTTTGATTGCATTACATATGTTGTCCTGACGCTCGCATTTATAAAGCTCACGCTAGAAAAACACACGGATCATAACTGAAGAGCGCCGTGTTGGGCGAGTACTCAGTCAGAGCGAGGGCAAACGCATGAAAATGAAGCTATTTATCCGGAACGTAGCAAACGACAAAAGCGAGCACCTGGAATGACGTCACCCAAGCGGCGTTCGCAGCGCCGCCATCGGTCACCCACGAGGCTATTAGGAGTCGGAACGTACTGCTAAGAACGGGTTAATGCAAAAGTTGACCCATAATATCGCGTTGTCGCTTTCTTTAAATATGTACTGGAGGCCCATTGAACTGAAGGACTTTTATTGTGGGCGGAGAGATTGAAAAAAATTTAAGGGGCGGTTTTGGATGACATCATTGTAAGAAATATTTGTAACAAACCTCCATGGCATCCTAGAGAGCTTCCAGCGGCTGAGTTCAAGAAAAGGTACCCTTTCGCATGTAAACTTTGGCTCCATCGAAACGTGCACCGCTGTCGTAAATTGCCAATTCCTTCTTAGTGATGGTACCATGTGAAACACGAGCGAACATAAAGTTGCGCACAAACTCCGTCTACAAAAACCGCCATGTACCTGGCCTTTTCTCCAACAGAACTAGCCAGGCCCCTTTGCTCATCAGAACATCTCAGCGATGATACCGTGTGCAACACTATTGACGGTGGCAACATAATTGAGTGAACGCTCCATCCACAAAAACTGCAATAGACCTGGTCTTTTCTCCAGCTAGCCAGGCCACTTTGCTCATCCGAGCGTCTCAGCGATGGTACTGTATGCAACTCTTTTGACGGTGTCAACATTATAATTGCGCACAAGCTCCATCCATAGAAAGCGCTGACCTGGCCTTTTCTACAAAATAACTAGGGAGGCCCCTTCCTTGCTCATCCGAACGTCTCAGTGATGATACCGTGTGCAACTCTATACACGGTGTGAACATAATAATTGCGCAAAGGCTCCATCCACAGAAACCGCTACTGACCTGGCCTTTTCTCCACAATAACTCGGCAGGCCCCTTCTTTGCTCATCAGAGCGTCTCAGCGATGATACCGTGTGCAACTCTATTGACGGTGTCAACATAATAATTGCGCACAAGCTCCATCCACAGAAACAGCTACTGACCTGGCCTTTTCCACAATATAACTCGGCAGGCCCCTTCTTTGCTCATCAGAGCGTCTCGGCGATGATACCGTATGCAACTCTATTGACAGTGTCAACATAATAATTGCGCACAAGCTCCATCCACAGAAACCGCTACTGACCTGGCCTTTTCTCCACAATAACTCGGCAGGCCCCTTCCTTGCTCATCAGAGCGTCTCAGCGATGATACCGTGTGCAACTCTATTGACAGTGTCAACATAATAATTGCGCACAAGCTCCATCCACAAAAACCGCTACTGACCTGGCCTTTTCTACAAAATAACTAGGGAGGCCCCTTCCTTGCTCATCAGAGCGTCTCGGCGATGATACCGTATGCAACTCTATTGACAGTGTCAACATAATAATTGCGCACAAGCTCCATCCACAGAAACCGCTACTGACCTGGCCTTTTCTCCACAATAACTCGGCAGGCCCCTTCCTTGCTCATCAGAGCGTCTCAGCGATGATACCGTGTGCAACTCTATTGACAGTGTCAACATAATAATTGCGCACAAGCTCCATCCACAAAAACCGCTACTGACCTGGCCTTTTCTACAAAATAACTAGGGAGGCCCCTTCCTTGCTCATCAGAGCGTCTCAGCGATGATACCGTGTGCAACACTATTGACGGTGTCAACATAATAATTGCGCACAAGCTCCATCCACAGAAACAGCTACTGACCTGGCCTTTTCCACAATATAACTCGGCAGGCCCCTTCCTTGCTCATCAGAGCGTCTCGGCGATGATACCGTGTGCAACTCTATTGACAGTGTCAACATAATAATTGCGCACAAGCTCCATCCACAGAAACCGCTACTGACCTGGCCTTTTCTCCACAATAACTCGGCAGGCCCCTTCCTTGCTCATCAGAGCGTCTCAGCGATGATACCGTGTGCAACTCTATTGACAGTGTCAACATAATAATTGCGCACAAGCTCCATCCACAGAAACAGCTACTGACCTGGCCTTTTCCACAATATAACTCGGCAGGCCCCTTCCTTGCTCATCCGAGCGTCTCAGCGATGATACCGTGTGCAACACTATTGACAGTGTCAACATAATAATTGCGCACAAGCTCCATCCACAGAAACCGCTACTGACCTGGCCTTTTCTCCACAATAACTCGGCAGGCCCCTTCCTTGCTCATCAGAGCGTCTCAGCGATGATACCGTGTGCAACTCTATTGACAGTGTCAACATAATAATTGCGCACAAGCTCCATCCACAAAAACCGCTACTGACCTGGCCTTTTCTACAAAATAACTAGGGAGGCCCCTTCCTTGCTCATCAGAGCGTCTCAGCGATGATACCGTGTGCAACACTATTGACGGTGTCAACATAATAATTGCGCACAAGCTCCATCCACAGAAACAGCTACTGACCTGGCCTTTTCCACAATATAACTCGGCAGGCCCCTTCCTTGCTCATCAGAGCGTCTCGGCGATGATACCGTGTGCAACTCTATTGACAGTGTCAACATAATAATTGCGCACAAGCTCCATCCACAGAAACCGCTACTGACCTGGCCTTTTCTCCACAATAACTCGGCAGGCCCCTTCCTTGCTCATCAGAGCGTCTCAGCGATGATACCGTGTGCAACTCTATTGACAGTGTCAACATAATAATTGCGCACAAGCTCCATCCACAGAAACAGCTACTGACCTGGCCTTTTCCACAATATAACTCGGCAGGCCCCTTCCTTGCTCATCCGAGCGTCTCAGCGATGATACCGTGTGCAACACTATTGACGGTGTCAACATAATAATTGCGCACAAGCTCCATCCACAGAAACCGCTACTGACCTGGCCTTTTCCACAATATAACTCGGCAGGCCCCTTCCTTGCTCATCAGAGCGTCTCGGCGATGATACCGTGTGCAACTCTATTGACAGTGTCAACATAATAATTGCGCACAAGCTCCATCCACAGAAACCGCTACTGACCTGGCCTTTTCTCCAATATAACTAGGCAGGCCCCTTCTTTGCTCATCAGAGCGTCTCGGCGATGATACCGTATGCAACTCTATTGACAGTGTCAACATAATAATTGCGCACAAGCTCCATTCACAGAAACAGCTACTGACCTGGCCTTTTCTCCACAATAACTCGGCAGGCCCCTTCCTTGCTCATCAGAGCGTCTCAGCGATGATACCGTGTGCAACTCTATTGACAGTGTCAACATAATAATTGCGCACAAGCTCCATCCACAGAAACCGCTACTGACCTGGTCTTTTCCACAATATAACTCGGCAGGCCCCTTCCTTGCTCATCAGAGCGTCTCGGCGATGATACCGTGTGCAACTCTATTGACAGTGTCAACATAATAATTGCGCACAAGCTCCATCCACAGAAACCGCTACTGACCTGGCCTTTTCTCCACAATAACTCGGCAGGCCCCTTCCTTGCTCATCAGAGCGTCTCAGCGATGATACCGTGTGCAACTCTATTGACAGTGTCAACATAATAATTGCGCACAAGCTCCATCCACAGAAACAGCTACTGACCTGGCCTTTTCCACAATATAACTCGGCAGGCCCCTTCCTTGCTCATCCGAGCGTCTCAGCGATGATACCGTGTGCAACACTATTGACGGTGTCAACATAATAATTGCGCACAAGCTCCATCCACAGAAACCGCTACTGACCTGGCCTTTTCCACAATATAACTCGGCAGGCCCCTTCCTTGCTCATCAGAGCGTCTCGGCGATGATACCGTGTGCAACTCTATTGACAGTGTCAACATAATAATTGCGCACAAGCTCCATCCACAGAAACCGCTACTGACCTGGCCTTTTCTCCAATATAACTAGGCAGGCCCCTTCTTTGCTCATCAGAGCGTCTCGGCGATGATACCGTATGCAACTCTATTGACAGTGTCAACATAATAATTGCGCACAAGCTCCATCCACAGAAACAGCTACTGACCTGGCCTTTTCTCCACAATAACTCGGCAGGCCCCTTCCTTGCTCATCAGAGCGTCTCAGCGATGATACCGTGTGCAACTCTATTGACAGTGTCAACATAATAATTGCGCACAAGCTCCATCCACAGAAACCGCTACTGACCTGGTCTTTTCCACAATATAACTCGGCAGGCCCCTTCCTTGCTCATCAGAGCGTCTCAGCGATGATACCGTGTGCAACTCTATACGCGGTGTGAACATAATAATTGCGCACAAGCTCCATCCACAGAAACCGCTACTGACCTGGCCTTTTCCACAATATAACTCGGCAGGCCCCTTCCTTGCTCATCAGAGCGTCTCAGCGATGATACCGTGTGCAACTCTATTGACGGTGTCAACATAATAATTGCGCACAAGCTCCATCCACAGAAACCGCTACTGACCTGGCCTTTTCCACAATATAACTCGGCAGGCCCCTTCCTTGCTCATCAGAGCGTCTCAGCGATGATACCGTGTGCAACTCTATACGCGGTGTGAACATAATAATTGCGCACAAGCTCCATCCACAGAAACCGCTACTGACCTGGCCTTTTCCACAATATAACTCGGCAGGCCCTTTCTTTGCTCATCAGAGCGTCTCGGCGATGATACCGTGTGCAACACTATTGACGGTGTCAACATAATAATTGCGCACAAGCTCCATCCACAGAAACCGCTACTGACCTGGCCTTTTCCACAATATAACTCGGCAGGCCCCTTCCTTGCTCATCAGAGCGTCTCGGCGATGATACCGTGTGCACCTCTATTGACAGTGTCAACATAATAATTGCGCACAAGCTCCATCCACAGAAACCGCTACTGACCTGGCCTTTTCTCCAATATAACTAGGCAGGCCCCTTCTTTGCTCATCAGAGCGTCTCGGCGATGATACCGTATGCAACTCTATTGACAGTGTCAACATAATAATTGCGCACAAGCTCCATCCACAGAAACCGCTACTGACCTGGCCTTTTCTCCACAATATAACTCGGCAGGCCCCTTCCTTGCTCATCAGAGCGTCTCAGCGATGATACCGTGTGCAACTCTATACGCGGTGTAAACATAATAATTGCGCACAAGCTCCATCCACAGAAACCGCTACTGACCTGGCCTTTTCCACAATATAACTCGGCAGGCCCCTTCCTTGCTCATCAGAGCGTCTCAGCGATGATACCGTGCGCAACTCTATTGACGGTGTCAACATAATAATTGCGCACAAGCTCCATCCACAGAAACCGCTACTGACCTGGCCTTTTCCACAATATAACTCGGCAGGCCCCTTCCTTGCTCATCAGAGCGTCTCAGCGATGATATCGTGTGCAACTCTATACGCGGTGTGAACATAATAATTGCGCACAAGCTCCATCCACAGAAACCGCTACTGACCTGGCCTTTTCCAAAATATAACTCGGCAGGCCCCTTCTTTGCTCATCAGAGCGTCTCGGCGATGATACCGTGTGCAACACTATTGACGGTGTCAACATAATAATTGCGCACAAGCTCCATCCACAGAAACCGCTACTGACCTGGCCTTTTCCACAATATAACTCGGCAGGCCCCTTCCTTGCTCATCAGAGCGTCTCGGCGATGATACCGTGTGCAACTCTATTGACAGTGTCAACATAATAATTGCGCACAAGCTCCATCCACAGAAACCGCTACTGACCTGGCCTTTTCTCCACAATAACTCGGCAGGCCCCTTCCTTGCTCATCAGAGCGTCTCAGCGATGATACCGTGTGCAACTCTATTGACAGTGTCAACATAATAATTGCGCACAAGCTCCATCCACAGAAACAGCTACTGACCTGGCCTTTTCCACAATATAACTCGGCAGGCCCCTTCCTTGCTCATCCGAGCGTCTCAGCGATGATACCGTGTGCAACACTATTGACGGTGTCAACATAATAATTGCGCACAAGCTCCATCCACAGAAACCGCTACTGACCTGGCCTTTTCCACAATATAACTCGGCAGGCCCCTTCCTTGCTCATCAGAGCGTCTCGGCGATGATACCGTGTGCAACTCTATTGACAGTGTCAACATAATAATTGCGCACAAGCTCCATCCACAGAAACCGCTACTGACCTGGCCTTTTCTCCAATATAACTAGGCAGGCCCCTTCTTTGCTCATCAGAGCGTCTCGGCGATGATACCGTATGCAACTCTATTGACAGTGTCAACATAATAATTGCGCACAAGCTCCATCCACAGAAACAGCTACTGACCTGGCCTTTTCTCCACAATAACTCGGCAGGCCCCTTCCTTGCTCATCAGAGCGTCTCAGCGATGATACCGTGTGCAACTCTATTGACAGTGTCAACATAATAATTGCGCACAAGCTCCATCCACAGAAACCGCTACTGACCTGGTCTTTTCCACAATATAACTCGGCAGGCCCCTTCCTTGCTCATCAGAGCGTCTCAGCGATGATACCGTGTGCAACTCTATACGCGGTGTGAACATAATAATTGCGCACAAGCTCCATCCACAGAAACCGCTACTGACCTGGCCTTTTCCACAATATAACTCGGCAGGCCCCTTCCTTGCTCATCAGAGCGTCTCAGCGATGATACCGTGTGCAACTCTATTGACGGTGTCAACATAATAATTGCGCACAAGCTCCATCCACAGAAACCGCTACTGACCTGGCCTTTTCCACAATATAACTCGGCAGGCCCCTTCCTTGCTCATCAGAGCGTCTCAGCGATGATACCGTGTGCAACTCTATACGCGGTGTGAACATAATAATTGCGCACAAGCTCCATCCACAGAAACCGCTACTGACCTGGCCTTTTCCACAATATAACTCGGCAGGCCCTTTCTTTGCTCATCAGAGCGTCTCGGCGATGATACCGTGTGCAACACTATTGACGGTGTCAACATAATAATTGCGCACAAGCTCCATCCACAGAAACCGCTACTGACCTGGCCTTTTCCACAATATAACTCGGCAGGCCCCTTCCTTGCTCATCAGAGCGTCTCGGCGATGATACCATGTGCAACTCTATTGACAGTGTCAACATAATAATTGCGCACAAGCTACATCCACAGAAACCGCTACTGACCTGGCCTTTTCTCCAATATAACTAGGCAGGCCCCTTCTTTGCTCATCAGAGCGTCTCGGCGATGATACCGTATGCAACTCTATTGACAGTGTCAACATAATAATTGCGCACAAGCTCCATCCACAGAAACCGCTACTGACCTGGCCTTTTCTCCACAATAACTCGGCAGGCCCCTTCCTTGCTCATCAGAGCGTCTCGGCGATGATACCGTATGCAACTCTATTGATAGTGTCAACATAATAATTGCGCACAAGCTCCATCCACAGAAACCGCTACTGACCTGGCCTTTTCTCCAATATAACTCGGCAGGCCCCTTCCTTGCTCATCAGAGCGTCTCGGCGATGATACCGTATGCAACTCTATTGACAGTGTCAACATAATAATTGCGCACAAGCTCCATCCACAGAAACCGCTACTGACCTGGCCTTTTCTCCACAATAACTCGGCAGGCCCCTTCCTTGCTCATCAGAGCGTCTCGGCGATGATACCGTGTGCAACTCTATTGACAGTGTCAACATAATAATTGCGCACAAGCTCCATCCACAGAAACAGCTACTGACCTGGCCTTTTCCACAATATAACTCGGCAGGCCCCTTCCTTGCTCATCAGAGCGTCTCGGCGATGATACCGTGTGCAACTCTATTGACAGTGTCAACATAATAATTGCGCACAAGCTCCATCCACAGAAACCGCTACTGACCTGGCCTTTTCTCCAATATAACTAGGCAGGCCCCTCCTTTGCTCATCAGAGCGTCTCGGCGATGATACCGTGTGCAACACTATTGACGGTGTCAACATAATAATTGCGCACAAGCTCCATCCACAGAAACCGCTACTGACCTGGCCTTTTCCACAATATAACTCGGCAGGCCCCTTCCTTGCTCATCAGAGCGTCTCGGCGATGATACCGTGTGCAACTCTATTGACAGTGTCAACATAATAATTGCGCACAAGCTCCATCCACAGAAACAGCTACTGACCTGGCCTTTTCTCCACAATAACTCGGCAGGCCCCTTCCTTGCTCATCAGAGCGTCTCAGCGATGATACCGTGTGCAACTCTATTGAGAGTGTCAACATAATAATTGCGCACAAGCTCCATCCACAGAAACCGCTACTGACCTGGCCTTTTCCACAATATAACTAGGCAGGCCCCTTCCTTGCTCATCAGAGCGTCTCGGCGATGATACCGTGTGCAACTCTATTGACAGTGTCAACATAATAATTGCGCACAAGCTCCATCCACAGAAACCGCTACTGACCTGGCCTTTTCTCCACAATAACTCGGCAGGCCCCTTCCTTGCTCATCAGAGCGTCTCAGCGATGATACCGTGTGCAACTCTATTGAGAGTGTCAACATAATAATTGCGCACAAGCTCCATCCACAGAAACCGCTACTGACCTGGCCTTTTCCACAATATAACTCGGCAGGCCCCTTCCTTGCTCATCAGAGCGTCTCGGCGATGATACCGTGTGCAACTCTATTGACAGTGTCAACATAATAATTGCGCACAAGCTCCATCCACAGAAACCGCTACTGACCTGGCCTTTTCTCCAATATAACTAGGCAGGCCCCTTCTTTGCTCATCAGAGCGTCTCGGCGATGATACCGTGTGCAACACTATTGACGGTGTCAACATAATAATTGCGCACAAGCTCCATCCACAGAAACCGCTACTGACCTGGCCTTTTCCACAATATAACTCGGCAGGCCCCTTCCTTGCTCATCAGAGCGTCTCGGCGATGATACCGTGTGCAACTCTATTGACAGTGTCAACATAATAATTGCGCACAAGCTCCATCCACAGAAACCGCTACTGACCTGGCCTTTTCTCCAATATAACTCGGCAGGCCCCTTCCTTGCTCATCAGAGTGTCTCGGCGATGATACCGTATGCAACTCTATTGACAGTGTCAACATAATAATTGCGCACAAGCTCCATCCACAGAAACCGCTACTGACCTGGCCTTTTCTCCACAATAACTCGGCAGGCCCCTTCCTTGCTCATCAGAGCGTCTCGGCGATGATACCGTGTGCAACACTATTGAAGGTGGCAACATATATGAGTACAAGCTCCATCCACAAAAACTGCAATAGACCTGGTCATTTCTCCAACTAGCCAGGCCACTGTGCTCATCCGAGCGTCTCTGCGATGATACCGTATGCAGCTCTATTGACGGTGTCAACATAATGATTGCTCACAAGCTCCATCCACAGAAACCGCTACTGACCTCGCATTTTCTTCAAAATAACTACGCAGGCCCCTTCCTTGCTCATCCGAGCGTCTCAGCGATGATACCGTGTGCAACACTATTGAAGGTGGCAACATATATGAGTACAAGCTCCATCCACAAAAACTGCAATAGACCTGGTCATTTCTCCAACTAGCCAGGCCACTGTGCTCATCCGAGCGTCTCTGCGATGATACCGTATGCAGCTCTATTGACGGTGTCAACATAATGATTGCTCACAAGCTCCATCCACAGAAACCGCTACTGACCTCGCGTTTTCTCCAAAATAACTAGGCAGGCCGCTTCGTTGCTCATCCGAGCGTCTCAGCGATGATACCGTGTGCAACACTATTGAAGGTGGCAACATATATGAGTACAAGCTCCATCCACAAAAACTGCAATAGACCTGGTCATTTCTCCAACTAGCCAGGCCACTGTGCTCATCCGAGCGTCTCTGCGATGATACCGTATGCAGCTCTATTGACGGTGTCAACATAATGATTGCTCACAAGCTCCATCCACAGAAACCGCTACTGACCTCGCATTTTCTTCAAAATAACTACGCAGGCCCCTTCCTTGCTCATCCGAGCGTCTCAGCGATGATACCGTGTGCAACATTATTGAAGGTGGCAACATATATGAGTACAAGCTCCATCCACAAAAACTGCAATAGACCTGGTCATTTCTCCAACTAGCCAGGCCACTTTGCTCATCCGAGTGTCTCAGCAATGATATCGTATGCAACTCTATTGACGGTGCCAACATTATATTTGAGCCCAAGCTCAATCCACAGAAACCACTACTGACCTGGCCTTGTGTACAAAATAACTAGGCAGGCCCCTTCATTGGTCATCCGAGCGTCTCAGCGATGATACCGTGTACAACACTATTGACGGTGGCAACATACTTGAGTACAAGCTCCATCCACAAAAACTGCAATAGACCTGGTCATTTCTCCAACTGGCCAGGCCACTTTCTCATCCGAGCGTCTCTGCGATGATACCGTGTGCAACTGTGTTGACGGTGCCAACATTATAATTGCGCACAAGCTCCATCCACAGAAACCGCTTCTGACCTGGCCTTTTCTACAAAATAACTAGGCAGGCTCCTTCCTTGCTCATCCGAGCGTCTCAGCGATGATACCGTGTGCAGCACTATTGACGGTGTCAACATAATTTTTGCGCACAAGCTCCATCCACAGAAACAGCTACTGACCTGGCCTTTTCTACAAAATAACTAGGCAGGCTCCTTCCTTGCTCATCCGAGCGTCTCAGCGATGATACCGTGTGCAGCACTATTGACGGTGTGAACATAATTATTGCGCACAAGCTCCATCCACAGAAACAGCTACTGACCTGGCCTTTTCTCCACGATAACTCGGCAGGCCCCTTTGCTCATCAGAACATCTCAGCGATGATACCGTGTGCAACACTATTGACGGTGGCAACATAATTGAGTGAACGCTCCATCCACAAAAACTGCAATAGACCTGGTCATTTCTCCAACTGGCCAGGCCACTTTCTCATCCGAGCGTCTCTGCGATGCTACCGTATGCAGCTCTATTGACGGTGTCAACATAATGATTGCTCACAAGCTCCATCCACAGAAACCGCTACTGACCTCGCATTTTCTTCAAAATAACTACGCAGGCCCCTTCCTTGCTCATCCGAGCGTCTCAGCGATGATACCGTGTGCAACACTATTGAAGGTGGCAACATATATGAGTACAAGCTCCATCCACAAAAACCGCAATAGACCTGGTCATTTCTCCAACTAGCCAGGCCACTGTGCTCATCCGAGCGTCTCTGCGATGATACCGTATGCAGCTCTATTGACGGTGTCAACATAATGATTGCTCACAAGCTCCATCCACAGAAACCGCTACTGACCTCGCGTTTTCTCCAAAATAACTAGGCAGGCCGCTTCGTTGCTCATCCGAGCGTCTCAGCGATGATACCGTGTGCAACACTATTGAAGGTGGCAACATATATGAGTACAAGCTCCATCCACAAAAACTGCAATAGACCTGGTCATTTCTCCAACTAGCCAGGCCACTTTGCTCATCCGAGTGTCTCAGCAATGATATCGTATGCAACTCTATTGACGGTGCCAACATTATATTTGAGCCCAAGCTCAATCCACAGAAACCACTACTGACCTGGCCTTGTGTACAAAATAACTAGGCAGGCCCCTTCATTGGTCATCCGAGCGTCTCAGCGATGATACCGTGTACAACACTATTGACGGTGGCAACATACTTGAGTACAAGCTCCATCCACAAAAACTGCAATAGACCTGGTCATTTCTCCAACTGGCCAGGCCACTTTCTCATCCGAGCGTCTCTGCGATGATACCGTGTGCAACTGTGTTGACGGTGCCAACATTATAATTGCGCACAAGCTCCATCCACAGAAACCGCTTCTGACCTGGCCTTTTCTACAAAATAACTAGGCAGGCTCCTTCCTTGCTCATCCGAGCGTCTCAGCGATGATACCGTGTGCAGCACTATTGACGGTGTCAACATAATTATTGCGCACAAGCTCCATCCACAGAAACAGCTACTGACCTGGCCTTTTCTACAAAATAACTAGGCAGGCTCCTTCCTTGCTCATCCGAGCGTCTCAGCGATGATACCGTGTGCAGCACTATTGACGGTGTGAACATAATTATTGCGCACAAGCTCCATCCACAGAAACAGCTACTGACCTGGCCTTTTCTCCACGATAACTCGGCAGGCCCCTTTGCTCATCAGAACATCTCAGCGATGATACCGTGTGCAACACTATTGACGGTGGCAACATAATTGAGTGAACGCTCCATCCACAAAAACTGCAATAGACCTGGTCATTTCTCCAACTGGCCAGGCCACTTTCTCATCCGAGCGTCTCTGCGATGCTACCGTATGCAGCTCTATTGACGGTGTCAACATAATGATTGCTCACAAGCTCCATCCACAGAAACCGCTACTGACCTCGCATTTTCTTCAAAATAACTACGCAGGCCCCTTCCTTGCTCATCCGAGCGTCTCAGCGATGATACCGTGTGCAACACTATTGAAGGTGGCAACATATATGAGTACAAGCTCCATCCACAAAAACTGCAATAGACCTGGTCATTTCTCCAACTAGCCAGGCCACTGTGCTCATCCGAGCGTCTCTGCGATGATACCGTATGCAGCTCTATTGACGGTGTCAACATAATGATTGCTCACAAGCTCCATCCACAGAAACCGCTACTGACCTCGCATTTTCTTCAAAATAACTACGCAGGCCCCTTCCTTGCTCATCCGAGCGTCTCAGCGATGATACCGTGTGCAACACTATTGAAGGTGGCAACATATATGAGTACAAGCTCCATCCACAAAAACTGCAATAGACCTGGTCATTTCTCCAACTAGCCAGGCCACTGTGCTCATCCGAGCGTCTCTGCGATGCTACCGTATGCAGCTCTATTGACGGTGTCAACATAATGATTGCTCACAAGCTCCATCCACAGAAACCGCTACTGACCTCGCATTTTCTTCAAAATAACTACGCAGGCCCCTTCCTTGCTCATCCGAGCGTCTCAGCGATGATACCGTGTGCAACACTATTGAAGGTGGCAACATATATGAGTACAAGCTCCATCCACAAAAACTGCAATAGACCTGGTCATTTCTCCAACTGGCCAGGCCACTGTGCTCATCCGAGCGTCTCAGCGATGATACCGTATGCAACTCTATTGACGGTGTCAACGTAATAATTGCGCACAAGCTCCATCCACAGAAACCGCTACTGACCTCGCATTTTCTTCAAAATAACTACGCAGGCCCCTTCCTTGCTCATCCGAGCGTCTCAGCGATGACACCGTGTGCAACACTATTGAAGGTGGCAACATATATGAGTGCAAGCTCCATCCACAAAAACTGCAATAGACCTGGTCTTTTCTCCAACTGGCCAGGCCACTGTGCTCATCCGAGCGTCTCAGCGATGATACCGTATGCAACTCTATTGACGGTGTCAACGTAATAATTGCGCACAAGCTCCATCCACAGAAACAGCTACTGACCTGGCCTTTTCTCCAAAATAACTAGACAGGCCCCTTCCTTGCTCATCCGGGCGTCTCAGCGATGATACTGTGTGCAACACTATTGACGGTGGCAACATAATCGAGTACAAGCTCTATCCACAAAAAAAAACGCAATGGTCCTGGCCTTTTCTCCAACAGAACTAGTCAGGCCCCTTCTTCCTTAAACCGAGCGTTTCACCTATATGATAACATCCGCAACAGCATCCGAGCGTCTCGGCGATGATAGTGCGGGCTCGATTGGCGAGGCAACATAACAAATGCGTACAAACTCCGTCCATTAAAACCGCAATGGACCTGGCCTTTTCTCCAACAGAACTAGCCAGGCCGCTTCTTCGCTCATGCGAGCGTCTCAACGACGATGCCGTGTGCAACACTATTCACGAAACAACGTAACAAATTGCGTAGAAACTCCGTCCATAAGAACCGCCACACACCTGGCCTTTTCTCCAACAGAACTAGCCAGGCCTCTTTGCTTATCGATGATGCCCTGTACAACACTATTGACGGTGACAACATAAGAATTGCGTACAAACTCCGTCCAGAAAAACCGCAATGGACCTGGTCTTGTGTCCAAAAAAACTTGCCAGAACCCTTTTTTGCTTATCCGAGCGTCTCAATGATGATACGGTGTGGAACACTTTTGAGGAAGCAACACAGCAATTGAGTACAAGTTCCGTCCACAAAAACTGGAATGAACCTCGCCTTTTATCCAACATATCTAACCTGGCCCCTTTGTTAAACTGAGCATCTCAGTGATGATACCGTGTGGAACACAATTGATGGTGAGAAAACAATTGCGCACAAGCTCCATCCATCCACAGAAAGCACAATGGACCTGGCCTTTTCACCTGCGAGGGAGAGCCGAGCCTTTTGGAGAGTCCAGCCGCTGCTTATGAGCAAGCTTTAGCTCGGGCCTGCTCCAATGTCTTCTATTCAAGCACCTGTAAAACACCGGAACACCTTTCTAAAATAACGACTTCACCGATTTTGATGAAATTCGTTGCATTTGAGAAAGTTAACTTCTAGTGACTGTTGCAAGCGGAATTTCGATTTATGGCCCGAATGTCTTAAGCGAGCTTTCAGAAATTGGTTAGTTTGAAAAGAATGGCACCAACATGTTTCCAAATACGTAACCCTGCACTAAAAACAGATATCGCAGTTTTATAAACTGTATCTGCAAAAGCATGCAAAGCGGAGAAATTTAATGCATTTATTTACATCCTACGTGATTTTTTTACGTTGTTTACGAGGGTATTGCCATAGTCCTACTCACATATTAGGTGTCAACTTGAGAGCCATGTGTAATATATAAATTTTGTCCGCTTTATATTTGCTATTGCATGCAACTTACAGAACTGAGATATCATTTTTTATTGATCAGTTACAGAGTTGTAAACTTGATTGTTTCGTTTTCTGAAAGTTAGCAATTTTCGACAACTTTCATTCAAAATTGACGGCCTAAATAGAAAATTCGCCCCCAAAATTCACTAGATTTTAAGTTTTTTTCATATAAATTCAAAAAACATCATGAAATTTCGTGTAGTAGTTGCTGAGAAAAACAATTTCTTTCCCATGTATTTAGATAGGAGCCCCCGAGCTAAAGCTTCCTCTTAATGAATTTGCCAAGACTGTGTGCTGCTAATGTAAGCGCTAGGCTTATTGGGAAATGAGGTGTGGTTTGTTTCAGACTTGAATTTTATTTTTGGCTAAGCGCTGATATCAGGATGACTCATTCAACTTGCCAAGACCGTTCAGGTTTCATCCTTACACCGGTGACGCAGAGATAGCTCGGTAGGGACAAAAGAGTCGTTTTAAAGTTTTGGGCACGCAAAACCACTCGATGTCACGGAAATAAGCGAACCTAATTGACATGGTGCATCTGTGCAAAGTGTGTTCCAGCTGGACAGCCTACATCTAACATATTATTGCGCAAGCACTATTTGGCGAGTACCCCAGCTGCGTCACGCAAAAATACGCGCGAAAAGTGTAATGCCTTGTACATGCACAAAAATACGAAATGAAATTTTAAAAACTTATGGGGTTTTACGTGCCAAAACCACTTTCTGATTACGAGGCACGCCGCAGTGGAGGACTCCGGAAATTTCGACCGCCTGGGGTTCTTTAACGTGCGCCTAAATCTAAGCACACGGGTGTTTTCGCATTTCGCCCCCATCTAAATGCCGCCGCCGTGGCCGGGTTTCGATCCCGCGACCTCGTGCTCAGCAGCCGAACACGATAGCCACTGAGCAACGACGGCGGGTAAAAATACGAAATTAGTGAAGACAGTTAATCATTATATTAATGGAAACGTAGTGATTGGTAGCTTAATAAGCGACAAGGAACAATTTAAACAAAAAATAACTTCCCAGGTGTCCTTAGGTATCGCCTAAGACACATGAAGGCGAAAGCCTTGTAAATGCTACTATAATTCCCCTTAATCCTCCTTAACCCCCTTCATCCAACCTAAACGACCTCAATCCACTAGAATACACCATAATCCACCTTTATCCACCTTAATACTCCCTAATCCACCTTAATCCTTCTTCATCCACCTTAATCTTATCACTAATCAATCATTAATTAACTTTGCTAATCATTAACCATCTACATACACGTGGACATGCTTTGGTTGGCTTCTGGCCTTCCTTAGGTCACGTGACATTTTCTGTAATTCACCGCGCGACCTTGAAACAGATTTGTCTTTCGTGTTAAAATCGGTCGGAGGCAATACACATAAGGATACATAGAGCTCCATAGAAACGCTGGGGAAAGGTGATAGTAGGCGTGGGCCAACTGAACTTTTGGCATGGGCCAACTTGAAATTCGGGGGTGGGTCAATTCAAATTGGGGGTGGGCCAACTCGAAATATTGAAGCGGGCCAAATTAAAGTTAGCGGGTGGGCCAACGTGAAATTTTGGATTGGGCCACTGTAAGTTTGGGGGTGGGAAAACTTTACATTTGGACGTGGAACAACTTCAATTCAAAGTTAGGCTAACTAAAAGTTTGTGGGTCGCGGGATCGAATCCCGGCCGCGGCGGCCGCATTTCGATGGGTGCGAAATGCGAAAACACCCGTGTACTTAGATTTAGGTGCATGTTAAAGAAGCCGAGGTGGTCGAAATTTCCGGAGTCCTCCACTACGGCGTGCCTCATAATCAGAAAGTGGTTTTGGCACGTAAAACCCCATAATTTAATTTTTAATTTTTGAAGTTTGGGGGTCGGGGTGGGCCAGCTGAAATTTTGGGGGTCGTCAGACTTGAAATTGGACACGGGCCGACTTGAAATTTGCACGTGGGCTAAGATAAATTTGAGAGTGGGCCAAGTGAAATTTGGGGGTAGGCCAACTGCAATTTGGGAGTACGCTTACCAATACTTCTACAACGCCAGTGGACTTCCTGCGTTCATTTTATTCTTAGATTGCCACCGACTACAGACCATTTACGCAGCGATCCTATGGCGCCGCCATTTTGTATCACGTGGTGACATGTCCATTGCTTGCCTCAGTGCCGCGATGTTTAAAACGGATGTGCATGACGCCCGGTGCTTCTAAGCAAACGTTTGCTTCGGTGGGTATCGTAAACGCTGTCTGGGTGGATGACATGAAGCTTAGACAACAGCATCAAAGGACATGTAAGCGATTTCAGTGCTCGTTACGGCTTGTCCAAACAGCGCGGGGAGGGCATACGGTGCTTGTACAAAAAGCAGGGTTAAAAATGTATTCCAAGCTGTCCAAAGTATCCACTTGTGAAATAAATCAGAAACATTGTGTTTTCCCCTTCATTTTTTGTACGACTAAAATTTGATGCAACTGCTTCTAAAGATCCTGGTTCAGTCAGGTTTCTCGGTTCATTCATTATCCGGTTCTTTATTTTCTGCCTGATCGCTTGCAAGTGTGCTCGGTTGGATATATTTGCTCTTCCTGCCCAGAAGGCTTGGAACGTAGATGTTCTGTGCCTTATAATAGCTTGCAACGATGACGTGTTATAGCTAGTTACATCGATTACCCCCTGTAGACCGTCAAGAAACGTTCAGCTTCGAAAATTCGTTTGTTGTCGGTTTAGTCGCCATCACTCATGCTTTGGCGCATTGATTCAAGTATGCGCCCGTTCACTTAGTCTTGATACGTGTAGCGATATAGTGGGCGTAAGTGTACGTGTAAGTTGGGGTGGATGCGTGTAGATAAAGTCGGAGAAACTTCCTATTGCAGGAATCGGACTATATGCCCCATTTGACACTGTTTAAAGGGACACTAAAGGTTACTATGAAGTCAAGTTAAAGTGATAAAGCAATGTTCTAGAACGTCTAAGGCGCCAATATAATCGCGAACGGAGCTTTAGTAACCGAGAAATCGAGGTAAATGCATGGCACGATTTGAGACTCCCCAGCGACATTCCGGTACTAGTCCGATGACGAAGGCACTCCTCATCATAATTTGTCACTAGTACTCAACTACTCGTATTAAAAAGATCATTTCATTAGGTCATAAGACGGAAGAAAATGCTATTTGTCTACTTCTGTTCGATTCTTAGAAAAAATAACATTTTGACATTACCCTTCAGTAGTAGTATGGGTGGTTGAAAGGTTTCGTTTTCGCTCGACTCTGCGCGCTCAACTCTGCGCCGCGCGCGCGCTTTGGAGTTTCAGGTGTTTCGTTATCGCGTCGTGCTGCGCTGGTTCTGCTGGCTCGCGAAACTTGCATTTGGAACAAACAGCGAGAATGCCACATCCATGTGATGTCGTGGGATGCGCGAACGGTCCGCGGAACTTGGCCAAGGGCAGTTGCAACGGCGAAGCCAACGTTACTTATCACTGTGTGCCAACGAGTGAACCTCTCCGTTCGAAGTGGTTAAGTGCCGTACCTCTGCCACAGCGCGTTGGCAAAGAGCCGAAAAATCACGTAGCGTGCTCGCTGCACTTTCGTTCATAGGAATACGAGTTCAACGCGGACTTACTGAAGTCGTGTGGAGTGCCTTTCAAAACAGGCCGTCGTCGTAGTAGTACGCTACGACGCCGGCAGCGCGAGCCCTCAGCTGCAGGTCACGTTCATCAGTGCTTAAATCGCTGAAGTCGAGCCCAGCATCGCGAGCCAATGTGTCGTTGTCAGGGTCGTCCATTGCAACGAACGTCGAAGTTGGCGTCATACAATAAAGAACCAGCTTATCGTCGCGCGCCTTCCCTTCCGCTATATAGCCACCATATAGTTCCGCTTTCGCGCTGCTGTCGGCTCTGTCTTGGCTCTGTTTCCGGCCGCGCGTTTGCGTTTTGCGTAGAAAAGCCGTAGCACCGTCTGCGGGCGCCGTTTTGTTCACCGACGGCGCAACGTCACTATGAGACCATGACGTCACCGCTCCTCGATCGGAGGGCGGGCGATTTGAACTGCGCTGGAGGTACGCGGACGCCTCAGAACGCATTTTCTCTTAAAATAAGTCTCTTCTTCGCACGAAACAAGCGTTTCGAGGTTTCTGGGATGGTATTTCAACACTCCACGTTGGCTTAATATTAACCTTTAGTGTCCCTTTAACGAGCGGCACCCACTCTTGCCGACGTTCCAGTGTTGAAGACCTCTCTTTGGAGGTTATCGATAGAACGACACAACGAATTATTTTCTTTATCCTCGAATAAGGCCGTTCATCGCGAAAGGCCGGGAACACGGGCAGTCTTTGTATGTAGCAGCGGTCCGTGGACTTGGCCACGCACTCCTTAAGATGCCAGTCACTATTTTTGTAGCCAACCACTGCACATGCGTATTCCCTCTACCGTTCCACATTTTGCAGCTTGAATGGAGGACAGTGCGTCAGCAAACAGCTAGTTGCATTTCTGACAGCTGATCGCACAGTAGCCGGGCAAAAGCGGTGATGGTCTCGTATCTCTGCGCTTACGCTGAGGCAACATATGGCGCGCCACTGCAAGCGCCATCTAGTTCCTCTAGAGTAAACTGCTCCACGAAATGGGTCTACAGCTGAGGCGAACTTGTGTGCTGCGTTTCACGAGACAGTTCTGAAAATGCGCTTTGAAATTAGTTATGCACGTTGCAGATATAATGCACCTGTTTGAGCTTATGGGAAACTCTTCAGGCAATGTGTGTGATGGTGATGCTACAACTGTGTTTACTTCAATAATTGCAACGTCTAATCTAAAAAAAACAATGTTAATGTTCGTGCACCGTAAAGGTGAAAACTTTAATCTCGTTTTTCTTTTTTAATCATTTATACACTGCACCGTTCACAAGCGACGCCAAAAATACCAACACCAAATCACGCTGACGAACAGAATGAGGCGCTTGCGCAGCGATGTCAGAAACAGAAAAATGAATTATGTCACTTATCAAGAAAACAATGGGGAAAACCGCTGTATGCATGGAGGAGCACGGCACAAATCTGCATGCGTTTACGGATGCCATACCTCTTGTGTCACGTTGGCGTAAATCCATTCTGGAGGATTGACCATCGATCGGCACACGTCCAGTGGTGCGTACCCAATTAGCATATATATATATATATATATATATATATATATATAGTCCTTGCCCGTACTTTTTTTAGCCAGATTACTGTATATACAAAACCAACATATCCATTTCCAGCGTTGGATGTTTCTTGAACCAGCCCGGCCTGATCGGCCGTTAGCACTGCGGCATGGTGCTGCAGCCAGTTTTTGAAGATAGCGGCTGTGCTTCACACGCCCACGGCCTACAAGCAGCGAAATATGATTCGTTCTCCATGGTGCAAGGGGACGAACGCTAATCGAAATCCACAGGGAAATCCATCCTTCGTATGGGGGAAAAATGTCTCGCTTTCAGAAGTGTGAGGTGGTGGCATTGTGTGTTCGCAAACGGCCCTGAGGACTTGAGTCACAATGCGCGTTCTTGACACCGCGTGCGTCGCTGACTGACTGACGACTGCGATGGGACAAATTTAGTACTGCGATAGGAGAAATGTAAGAAACGGTATTGGGTCTGTGTGCGAAAATAGTGTAAGGTACCAAAAATTGCACAGATGTTTTTTTTATTCGCCTAAATAAGGTGCATACATGTAATTACAGATATGGGCAAGAACTTTCTGACTCTCCTTCGTATATATATATATATATCATAAGAAGCCAACAAACACTGACGCCAAGGACGACATAGGGTAAATTATTTGTGCTTATTGAATGAAATAAAGAAACGCTAAATTAATGGAAATGAAAGTGGATGAAAACACAACTTGCCGCAGGTGGGAAACGAACCCACAGCCTTCGCATTTGGCTTGCGATGCTCTACTAATTGAGCTACAGTGGCGCCGTTTTCCCATCCACTTTCTTGGGTATTTATGTGTCCTAGCAGAACCCTTAGGTTGTTCGCCAGCGCCACCACTCACAGACCTTGGCGGCGGACGTGGAAAGTCCTTTTTGCCGCAGGCGTAAAGAGAACGTGATCTTCTTTGGGTGAAGGCAACCGGTCAATAGACCCACACATGCTACCCGAAGGCATCAATGTTGACGGATTGGAGACCCTCGTATACTTTCTTCTCGTTTATTACAATACGAGGTTCTCGAATCCGGCAACATTGATGCCTTCGGGTAGCATGTGTGGGTTTATTGACCGGTTGCTTCATTGCGCTAAAGACGTAGCCGTCTTTCGCGCAATTTCTGATGCTGCTGTAGCGACGTTATCGAAGATTCTCTTGCGTCTCCCAGCAACGACTCCCATCACTCACAAAAGCGACAAGCAAAAACCGCTAACAGCACAGCGTATAAAGAGCTTTCATGTTAAGCAGCTAAAGCAACCCTAACAAACTGATTCGGAATGAAAATATTATGCTTTAAGCAAGAAAGAAAAAAAAATGATATATTAAGAGACATTTCATTCAAATGAAACAAGATTGGTCGGAGCTAAGAAATTTTCAGTCAAGCATTTTGGTCCATACGCGTTTGCTGCTATATTATATAGGCTTTATAGTAAGAGATATGCGTATGTATCGAAGTGTCGTAAGATATAAATGGAAAGTATCGCATCGCATACAACAACTGCGGCAGTACCTTGTATCTGCACCTCAAGTACTTGTTGCGCGAGTATTTTGTAAAGTGCCATGATACAATTGCAAAGTATCTTTTCCCAGCGTGTTGCAGTGGCAGATTTGAAACTAGAAATATCGATGATGAAGGTGAGGTTAGAAGGAAGGGTATTCCATTTTCGGGCTGCGTGCACAGAGAGAGAAAAAAAAGACAGAACGTTGATATGTAGTTTAATCGGAACGTGGTGGACACACTGCAATAGAGTGCGTTAGGCGAGAACAAAGATGCGCTGGATGAATGTCTTGTATACCTAGTAGCGAGGAGGCGAGTAGTGAGTCAAAAGACCTTGAAAAAATTAAATTGGGCAGCTTTGCGGCGAGAGGCGAGCTTTTGGAGTGCGTTAAGTATGCCTGCTGGCGCTTTCCAGAAAGCATCGAGAATTTCTTTAAAAAAATCACGTGAGTGCCTACGCGGTTGCATACGGCTGCATATTTGTTTACCTACACGGAAGATCTGGCAACCTTGCCCGAAAGGTGAAACATATGCTGCAGCGGCAAGGTATAGCGCTGTGCTTGAACTCCTAAAACGGTGTATCTAGCTAACCATGACTGCGGAAAAAAAACCCGCCAGATTTATACAATGAAGCACAATCTTGTTTGAAAGTTGCTAGAATAGAGAACGCAGGTCTCTGCGCACAGAAGCCGCGTCGATCTTTGCTGCGAAATGGCCCACGCCGGCAAACCACCCGCCGAGTCGCTGCCGGCTTGCCGCTAATAGTAATTGCCGCGCGGCCACCTCACATGGCGCGAGCGAGCGCGAGCGGCCACAAAGAAGTGGGTCCCTTCAATTTTCCATCCCTGACACGCTGACCTTTTGTTCTGTCAGGAAGAGCGCAGTGCCCCCCCCCCCCTTCCAAGGGAAGGCGCATATAATGGACGCGTTGCATTCCCCGCAGTTCAAGAACGGCGCCTACAGCGTATACACACGCGGCATCTGCAGGTTTGCACTGCGGTGGCGGCGGTTGTTTACCGCTTTTAAACGGCACGTCCAGCGGGCGAAAACGAAGTGGCCATGGCTGTTATCAGCTACAACTGCGCCCCCCGTGGTAGGGTTGCGCCATTTCATTATGACCAAGCAGCCGACTGGAAAGCCGCGAGGCAGGTGCGGTCTCAGTAAGATGTCCACTTCAGAGGCGCGTGTGCAAACGCGGACGTCGCAAGCGCCGCTTGCGAGCAGCCACACGCCTGTCCGAAATTGGCGGTTTTGGCGCTGAATTCCCGAGGGCATGCGCAGATGGGTTTTACGTCTTCCTTCTTCTTATTGCGACAGCAATCATGTGGACACTGCAGGCGCATTTCTGCCCTCGGCGTCGCCGTGAGGTTCCGTGTAAAGTCCAAGGGCGAAAAAAATCGTCGCCTCGCGCGTATACGCTGTACGTGCGAGTGAGAGCGTGCGAGGGTGAGCCGGCGATTGCGGCTCATATCTCGCGCACGCAACGGACGAAAGCGCGGAGGAAGCGCGCCGCCTTCCGTCGCGCGCAAGGCTTCGGGGGAAGGGCAGAGAGAGGGAGGGAAGACTCCGGGCGGCCCGGCCGATGTATCTTGAAGGCCATCTGCGATGGTTAGGGGATTCCCGCTAGGAGGCCATGATGTGCGGATGTGTTTTTACATGGGCGCCTCTTTCGTATCTCTATTTTGGATTATCATCAACTCCGGCGCCCGATTCATCCACACTATACGACTCACCTAGTGTGCCGGAGCTACCCGATACCGCTAGGGACACTGAGTCCATTTTCCATCAACTCACGAGCCTCAAATCTTCGACGCGGCAAACGCCGATTAAGCCTAACGCAACCGGCGTCTGCGCACGGCACCGTCGATGCATGCCGCTCACGCCGGGCAGCGTTCCACCTCGCGTTCTTAATGACGACATGACCCTGCAGCAAGGCGGCGTCTAGCGTCACTACCGCTATTATGCGCCGTTTCGCAGAGCGCTAAAGAGCGAATGGCGCGGGCAAGGCTTAGCGACACCGAAGAAACGCTAACAACCGACAAGCCAGCAACTATCGGGGCATCAAGTGGCCACGACGATGCCAGCGTTCCCGTCGCAATACATACGAATGACTCGCAACCTGGGGAGGACATGGACGAGGATGCCACACCTTTCGCCATCGACACGGACACAACAGAGGGCGAAGGGCGCAATGTTGCCTGCATGGAGGGTGGTCCGCAACAAGCCACGCGCACGCAACGCTGCTGCCCACGAAACAGCGTCGGTCCCTCAGAATGCTTCTGAGCACCCTTGCACCGAGCGCAGGGAGATCGGGCCAAACCGCCTGCTTCCTCTTCTCCATCAAGGTGGAAAAGTTATCGTCCGGCCCCTCGAAGGCCTCAGATAGGATGAACGGCCCAGAACAACGTTGGCCACAGTGCTTTGGGCAGCAGTCGGTGTGAGCCCAAATGACCAGAGAGACGTCATCCTTAAGGACCCGGACAGAATAAAACCTGGCCGTAATGAGCACCCCATCATCATACGTCGCAGATGCCCTGCTGAAAATCCAGCAACTATCGATGAACCAACGCACCTACCCGGTGTCTGCATATCTAGCGCACGCCGAGGATTCGTGCAAGTGTACCGTTCCGGGATTGGAACCAGGCACCCCCTCACATGTGGTGGTAGAGGAGAGGCAAGAATCTGGAATCCAGACACTGCAGTCTTGGATGATGGGTCAGTCCAGCATTGCACTGGTCATCTTCGACGACCTACATGTGCCACGCTTCGTCCGACTTCTTGGGCAGAGCTCCGCTGCTACCCACACCGTCCCCGTCAGCGGATCTACAAGACGTATCTCACATTGGGACACCGAACCGACCACTCCCCACGCTCGACGTCGCCATTTGCGAGCAGTGGTTCATCGGTAATCCCGTCCCGTCACACCCATGCTCTCCCTGGTGCAAATCCTGTGGACGGGATCATCCTACAACTGAACCGAAGTGCCGCGACGCCAGCGACAACCCTTCAACAGAGCCTTAGTGAAAAAAGCCATCGAAGATGAACAACGGCAACTGACGTCTTCCAGCAACGCGGCTCCTTCACCAGCGACAGCCCCTGCTTCTGAAACATCATTCAAGAAAACAGGGCGGTCTCGTTCGAAGACGCGGTCCAGATCCCACCCCAGGGCACGGGCAAAATCCAAGTTCAATTCCAGATCCCGCTCCCAGTCGTCCTCTGCCCGCAACCAGGTGCAGTGCCCGACTGCCCCGTCATCACAGGCATCCGCTCAGCCCTACAAGAAAGCACTATTAAACAAGCGGGCAGCTTCAGCAGCTTCCCCGGACCGTCAGCAGCCACAGGCCCCGGAGAACACCACTTCTAAGGTGGCACCTCGGGAGGCAAGTTGCCCGCGGGATCCCGCTCAGCTCGCCCCCCACACCAGTCTTCACCTCACAACACGTCCCGCTCTGCTCCTCTGGAGGCGTGTCATGCACACATGCATGCACATTTCGACACTGAAATAGAGCGCACACGCGCCAGAATGCGGGCAGTTATTGAGAGCGCGCAGCAGGAATCTGCAGAGCTCCAGCGGGAGATCATCACCGTCCTACGCGCATCAGAGGAGTGGACACACGCCATATTCGGCGAGTTAGTCTCCCGTTTGGATTCGATAGGCGCTCCCCTGCCGGCTTCCCAGTCCTTGCTGCCCCAGCCACCCCTGACAGGTGCAAGAATATCGCACCCATACTCACTGTCGCAGAAACGAGACGAGACAGCTGCGTTCGATGCGAACGGAATCAAGATTCTTCTGTTTCGTTTATTTTTGTTTAGCGCGCGCCTCTGGAGCCCGCCGTCTTCTTTCTCTTCTTGTCCGCTCCCATGAGTTTCAACAGCTTCCGGCCGCGAAAAGCTTTCTCCTCGTCATTGGAAGCAGCCTTCAAGTGTGTAAAGATGTTGTACTGGTCTCCGAACGAGTCTTCTTTTCGTTTTTAAGAGACAGAAGCGCGTCTTCGCGTCGACTCCAGAATATACTTCAATGACCTTAGCCAGGTTCCAGAAGGATCTAGGACTGCGTGCGCCGATCAAAACTATATTTCCTTGGTTCACCGTCATTACTTGCTTTCTTGCGTTACACTGCTCTCTCAGTTCTTTCAGATATTCCCTGTTCCATCTTTTCCAGCAATCTTTCGTGATTTCTTGCTTATTTCTCCACATTTCTTCTATGCTGCCCTTTTTTTTACCTTCGGTTATGTCTTTAATCCTATGCTTTCCACCTATTATATCAGCCGGCACAACAGGTAGAGGCTTATCCGGTTCACTGTGTACATAGGTCAACGGTCTGTTATTAAGGATAGCTTCAACTTTAGTGCTTATTGTTTGCATCTCTTCTCTTGACAACAGTCTTTTTCGAATAACATTCCTCATTGCTGGTTTCATGCTTCGTACCATCCTTTCATAAAAGCCGCCCCACCAAGGAGCTTGTTCTGCGATGTACTTCCATTTGATTTCATCTCCTTGGCTTGCTCTTTTGGAGACTTCTTCCTGTAGTTCTTTGATCATACGATTGCTGTCTCTGTTGGCCTTCTTGAACGTCCTGGCGTTGTCACTGTAAATGGTGCAACAAAGCTGACTCCGTCAGCAGGAAGTGGGGCCGTTTCTTGGCGCAGTGGTCTGGCGTTAAATCGGTTGCGTTTTAGACATCCATAAATTTTCTTCTTCAGCTATCTTCCTTGTATTATACAGTACTTAGTTCGAAGCTGCGATGATGTGACGCTTATTCCTCCGTGCAGCGTGAGTTGATGAATATGGCGTACCAGCAGCTCTCGCTGCGCTCTCTCTCAGCACCTCAGTGTTTTCCCTGTGCTCTGACTTGAGTGACTCCCTCTCGGCAGCGTGCTTGGCCTCCAGACTCCGCTCAATGTTTCCCGCTCCTGGTCATACTCCAGCCTTTGCGAGTCAAGCGTGTCAGCGTACTGCTCCACTTCGTGCTTCAGTAGAAGTAGCTCTTCGTCTTTGAACTTCACTTCTTCCTGGTACTGCTTCTGGCTTGCAAGCAGTTCCTCCAGATGTCTCCTGTGGTCGACTTCGGTCCCTCGGAGCTTCTCCTCAAGATTCTGCAGTGTAGACTCGTACTCGGCACGAACAGTCTCCACTTCGTCTTTCAGCCTACACTTCTCCTCAGAGTGCATAGACTCATATTCGGCGCGTGCCACTTCCGCCTCTCGTCGCAACGTCGCATTCTCTTCTGCAAGTCGCCTTATTGCAGTGCTTGGGTCAACCGCCGAGTCCGACCTGGCCCTTGTGATGCTCTCTGCAAGCTCTACGATTTCGTCCCTTTCTTTCTTGAGGGAATCAAGTGCACTGCAGAGTGACTCTGTCTTTTTCTGCTCTTCCTCGAGGGCAGAGGACATGTTTTTGGACCTCTTAACCGTGTTTGTTGATAAGCTCTGCCATTTCGGCAGAAGCCTTCGCCTGCTGTTCGTTGGCAGACCGGCTAAGAGCCTGCTTTTTTTTCCCAGAGGCTGCAACGAAGGACGTCGAGCTCTTCCGTCATGCGTCTCCACTCGTCAGCTAGCCTTGCCTCCGCCGTTTTCTCTAGCTGCTCCATTTCTTCCCGATGCTTGCTCAGCAGCTACTTAGTACGTACAACCTGCTCAGAGAGGAGTGCCGCTTTCTCCTGAGAATGCTGCTCTTCGAGGCTTTGATTGACGTCCAGTAGAACACGACAATAACGTGACTGCCCTCTACCTTCTGCTAATGCAGCTGCAGTCTGCAGAAAAACACTTGATGTGATGTTCATAAACTGGCAAGTAGATGTTTTCTCTTCTTGATTTTCAATTTCACCAGGAGTAGATGCTGTACTCTGTGCAGTCAGTTCTGTGCTTCGGCACATAGACGCCGCACGCCATTTTCGACATATCTTGCACCTAATGTTTGCCTTACATATCTTTGCAGTATGGCTAGGCCTGGTACAGCGGAAACATCTGTTTGCCTCTTTGAGCTTCATTTTCTTATCTTCATAAGGCATCGTTCTCCTACAGTCATCAGTATAATGAGCAGTATTCCTGCAAAATATGCAAAACTTTGCAGCTGTACTTTGAAAATTAACAGTTCTTGTCTGTTGCTTACACTCAGTTCTGTTGCCGTAGCTTTTTTCTCTTTTCTACCGACAATTCCTCTCTGCACTCTATCTGATCTTCTATGTATTCCATCAAGCACCTAAGAATATCTTCTTGACGTAAAGCCACATTCTGATCTTGTGCTGAGCGTCTACTGATCACTTCTCCTTGTTTTAACTGGAATCCAATGTACAGATCCACTGGCAAAGCTCTTTTCAGGATCGGAAGCAGCATCGATGCGTAGGACTCGCTTTTCAATCCTAAGGATTCCAATCCACGTATGTGCACTTGCACCTTTTGTGACAGCTTCCTTAAACCGTTATAGTAGTTGCAGCTTGCTACTGTATTCAAGTTAGTTGATTCTTTCATATGCATTTCTGCCAGCACGTCATCTTTTCCGTACTTCTGCTTGAGTAGATCAATGGCATTACCATAGTTACTGTCGGAAAACTGTAGTCCCTCCACGGCAGCTGCTGCTTTTCCGGTTAGTGAGGACAGAAGGTACGTAAATTTCTGATTTTCGTTCAAGTCGGTTCTTTCATGTACAGCTGTTTAAAATTGCCGCCAAAATCTCCGCCATTTCATTTTATCGCCCGTCAAACTTCATTATTTCTAGCTTTGGTAACTTCACTATCGTTGCTTGCTGCGATTGTCCAGCTTCGTCATTAAAGTTGGGTTGCTTCCTTGCTGTTTCCCGTATTTCTTGTCGAGAAAGGTACGCGTTGATGCTGTGCAGAGCACTTATTATCTTTAACTCGTACTCAGTGGTTTTCGCAAAATCCAAGTCAGCTGTTTCAGGTGTTATGAACTGCTCCATCTGCTCGTCTGCTTTCTTCAGCGACTCTGCAATACCTTTAATCTGGCTGGCTATCAGCGACATCGCTGTAGGATCCTGATTTTCCTCCATTTTCTTTTCAGCATCGCCCAATAAGTTGGTTATTTGTGTCCTCAGCGTTTTTCGCTTTTTCAAAATCACTTCTCTGTTCATCTTGGATGATTGAGGAAACTGCTGGCCGCTTACATATTCTAGCGGCGAAACGTCATCTAAGTCTTGGTCGTCCTCTGTGTCCGTGCCGCTCCTTGCTGTCGATGTCTCACCTCGCTGCCGTTGGTTCGCCTGCGAGCCTCCTCTTCGTCCGTCTTCTGTGGCCAGTTCGTCGTTCTGGTAGTCCGTGGCCAGTCGGAAGAGGAGTAGCCGCGATCCTTGTCACGGCGCCTGGTCGCAGAAATGAGACGAGACAGCTGCGTTTGATACGAACGGAATCAAGATTCTTTTTTTTTCTTTTATTTTTCTTTAGTGCGCGCGCCTCTAGAGCCGGCCCTCTTCTTTCTCTTCTTGTCCGCTCCCATGAGTTCCAACACTCACGTCCGGCCGCTTCCTCTTACGAAAATGATGGCGCCCCTTAGCCAGCAGCATATCCTGGTCTGGCAGTGGAACTGCAGAGAATACCGTTAAAAAACGGCATCCCCGCAGCAGTGCGCTGCTATGTCCACGCACCCTCCTGATATTATTCTCCTACAGGAACCTAACTGCTCCCCTTCTCTATCCGGCTTCACCACTTTTGTAGGTACCTCTCCACTCTTGGGAGCTAGCCGCGGTATCAGAAAACTTAACATGCAACTCCCACACTAGAAACATCGATACCCCACACCAAATTATTGAGATCATTACACAGGGCAAGAACAGTTGCAGTCTCTACATACTCAACATGTGCGGTTCTTCCCGCTCACGCACGCACCCATTTCGTCGCCTTCTAAAAGAACTTGGACCCCCTGGGCGCACCCTTCTCGTGTGCAGTGACTTAAGAGAGGGAGAGAGAGAAATAGAAGACAGGAAAGGCAGGGAGGTTAACCAGACGCACGTCCGGTTTGCTACCTTGCACTGGGGGAAGGGGGTATGGGGAAGAGAGAGAGAGAGCACAGTTTCACGCACAGTTGAAGGTTCGCACCTAGTCTACACACAGTTCCCAAGACCTGTTGACTCGAGGTATTTCAAGAGCGCTGCCATCGACTTCAACACTCTGCATACAATTTGGGGCTACCCCAAATCTGAAGCCAAAGGACCTCGGCTTTAGGATGACATATGTAATTTGAGAGACCTTACATACAGACACAGGGCACCCAACAGGTTTGGGTAACAGCGTCACACGTGACACGTTCCCTGACCTTACTTTTTTCAAAAATGCGCGACCAGTTCTTGCGTACGGTCCTCTCGACTAACATCTAGGCAGGGACCGTTACATCATGGCCGCTACTCTCCCACTGCACAGAGCACACTGGCCCGAGCGGAAAGTGCGCAACACGGACTGGACGCGGCTCAGGGAGCGTCGACAAAATCTTCCTGAAGGGGTAGGATGCGAGCAATGGCTCGAGTTCCTTTCTGCTGACCTAGGCGCGTGTACGCGCACACTGGTTGCTACAACTGCAACCGTGGACGTGGACCCACAGCTGCTGCATCTGTGGGAGGCGGGGCTCACGCGGCGCTGGAAAAGCCGACGCCTCAATCGCAAGCTTTGCTGGCGTATCGCCCAAATTTCACAGGAGGCACAACAATATGCACAAACCCTCGTCCGGAACAACTGGCGAGGTTTCTGCGAACATCTCTCAGGCACCCTGGGCACTGCGAAAACATGGTCGATACTTAGCGCACTAATAGATTTATCCACTAGAAAGACACAAACATTTCATTGCCCACACAGCTTAATACATGCCGAGACGATCCGACTGCTCTTCTCAAAGAGCTACAGTAATTCTTCATTCCTACCGGCCCACCTCCACACTACGTCGAATACCCGCATGCAGAAGAACCTAACGAGAAACTCCGCGCGGACATCACAATCGATGAGGTTCGCGTGGTACTTCGAGATCTTCGTCGAAACCCGGCCCCAGGGGCAGATCGTATCAGATTTTCCACCCTTCGAAACCTCTGTGATTTAGATTTCCATCATCTAACAAGCCTATTCAGTGATTATTGACATCAGGGCACGCTCCCACAGGAACGGCGTCATGCTGCCATTTCGCTAAGACCCAAACCAGGCAAGCCCATATCCACAGCAAATTTGCGGCCGATATCCCTTACTTCATGCATCGGAAAGTTAATGGAACGCGTTTTTCTCCCACTCACAGTTCGGATTCCGGGCACATCTATGCACGCAGGGCGTGCTTCTATATACAGATCAAGGAACAGGTTATCGGCCCCCCGCTCCGTGCCCAGACGAGGGTCATCCTCGTCCTTGATCCAAAAGGAGCATTTGATAACGTAGCACACGATTTGATTCTTCGAAATCTTGCACAATGACATTTCGGTGACCGCATGTATAACTACATTCGGTCCCTTCTGCGCGACAGAACAGCCACCATTAGGATATGGCCACATCGGTCGGACACGATTCGCCTTACAGGTCACGGCACCCCACAGGTATCAGTTCTGTCCTCCACTCCATTTAATATCGCCCTCGCAAGACTACCTCCGCAGCTTGACCAGATCCCCGTTGTTGCACACGCGATTTACGCAGACGACATCACGATCTGGACGAAGCGAGCGTCAGACGTGGCATGCAGGACCGGCTGCAGTAGGCCGTCAACGTTCGCACCGCTTACGCACGACAGGGCATCTTGTCCTGTGCCCCACAAAAGTCCAAGCTCGTTCTCATCCGCGCGCGTAGCGTCACCCCTCCACCCGAGATCACGGTGCACGTGGATGGCGTTCCTGTACACCAGGTGGACCGTGCTCGCATTCTTGAACTACACAGTACAAGCGAACGGGAAGGCGAACTGCGCTGTCTCTCTCATGTCCCAACAGACCGAACAGACTCTGACCATGATTCGGTGGGTCTCTAGCAGGCGCTAAGGTCTGCAAGAACGGAACCCGCTGCGCCTGGTGGAGGCCTGCATGATCAGTCGTATTACTTACCACCTTCCCTTCCACAGACTTACGCAGTGGGTGCAGGTGCGCGTCGACGCTATGCTGCGAAAGGCCAGCAATCTCGCCTCGGGCCTCCCACACTACACTGCCACGAAACGCCCGCTAGCCCTAGGGACGCATAACGCTGTCGGCCAATTATTGGAAGCTCAGAGGGCCAGTCAGAGACAACGCCTTTTGCTCACACCCACGCACCTGCTCTCGATATTGGGATACCAGTTTTTCATAATGACGATGAGAACATCCCCATCACTGTTCCAACTTGGGTCCGTATAGCCTTAAAGGTGCACCGACTACCACGAAACATGCATCCTGAGCATGGTGCGCGTCGCCAGCGCGCCCGTGTACGCTACCTGGTGCGCATGCTCGGTGATATCCCTGAGACAAATACAGCTAGAAGTGTACTGGTTTGGGCTAGTTGGTTACCATTCATGATCAGTGTTATTTGCGCACCACTTGGAATGGGGACAGGTGAACGGCAGACACAAGCGCGAACTTTCAACTGGTTTTAATGGTAGGAAGTCAAGTGGCTTATATTACGTCACATTCATATGTGTATATAAACCGCTTGACTTTCTACCATTAAAACCAGATCAAAGTTTGCGCTTGTGTCTGTCGTTCCCCTGTCTCGTTCCAAGCGGTGCGCAAATAACACTGATCACAAATACCCTACGCACGGATGCCGCTCGGTGCCGCAACGGGTATTCGCGGTGGTGTCGCTGGCGCTGAAACATTTCTGACGGCCGCCTCCTTGCGGGCCTCTGCACCTACACACGGGGAATTCCTTGGAGTAGCGTTTGCTGTGCGACCCGCTCTCAAGATTCCTGGGGAAGTGTACATCCTAACCGATTCCCAGCAAACATGCAGCGTCTTGTTGACGGGACGCGGCTTCTCCAAGGCGGCTCTCCACATCCTACACCAGTCACCAAACACAGACACACCTGCCCCGCGAAGCATCCACTTGCTCTGGACTCTTGGCCACGCCTCACTGTCAGGTAATGACGGCGCACACGCGGTCACTCGAGAAATTACCCTCTGAGCTACCCGACATCGCCTGGATGGGAGTCCAGATCACGTGGACCCTCCAAATACTACACACGAGCTAGGCACACCATGGGCCCGCCGCCGCTGTCGTTCTCGCGAGAGGAAGAGGCGGCATTCCGCCAACTTCAAACACACACATTTCTCAACCTCCTCTCCCTACATAAATTTTACCCTGACCGCTACGCAGACTCTTTTCCGGGCTGTGGCACCTCCCCCACGGCGTTCCATGTCACTCTGGAGTGCGCCGCACCGTCCCCTGCCCGTCATTCTGCACCCCTTCCGCACCAAAGAGTGGTGGGAAGATACTCTCTGCGACGGGCCTTCCGAAGTCCACCGGACTCTAGTACAATGGGCCCGTGCTGTCGCGGAGATCGTTCTAGGGACCACGGACTAAGGGTCCCTCCCACACCCTTACTACCATTTTTGTTTTGTATCAAATGTTTTATCTATCTATCTATCTATCTATCTATCTATCTATCTATCTATCTATCTATCTATCTATCTATCTATCTATCTATCTATCTATATATCTATCTATCTATCTATCTATCTATCTATCTATCTATCTCATACGGGTACAAAGTCCGCGCTGCGCTGTGTTTTCGCGGATTACTTCGCTTTGATGGGAGCGGCAGCACGAAGGTCAATTGGCTCGCTGCTGCTGCAGCGTTTCCTCACTGCGGCGTTTTGACAGCGAGTTTCCGCGGTCATCGAGTGAAATGTGTTCATGTTTGCTTGTGCGCGCGTGACACCATGTTTGTTAATTTAGCATGCCTATGTTTACAAGTTTATACGGCCTATAAAACTACTCTTCTTACATCGTGTAGCTGTGCACTAGTTCGCCATCGCAATCGATGCTTCGCCTTTCGGGTGGAACTGCGACTTTCTTTACTATACACACACATATACCAGGGACGTTCCGTAAGTTTCGTCCTATTTTTTTCAAAAAGAAAATATAAAGTAGATGGTGCACCAGAGAGAACAAATAATCGCCGTAAGAATTCACGCCCCTTGCTGGTTCAACGACGGAAGGAGCGTAAGCGTAGGAAAAATTTCGCATGCGCAGAGCGCCGAAGAAGAGAGAGTATCAGCAGACCGGCGAGCCCGAGGTTATTCGAGTACAAATCACGATGGCAGACAGACGTGTGCTGACAACGTCGTCGCCATCGGAAGAGCGTGCTGGTATCTGGTGTGAATGGCACCTGTTCCTTGCATTAAAATCCGCACTCTCGGGACGTCAGTTCCGAAACAATGCTGAGGTTGAGCAGGTGGTGCGATAATTTCTTGCATCGCAGGGCAGCGATTGTTACCAGAGTGGGTTTTTCAAACTGATTGCACGCCACGACAAATGTCTCAGTGTCGGTGGTGACTATGTGGGAAAATATTGAAAGGTGTACAGTTCACGATGCCATGCGTTTTTATTTTTATGACAGTAAAGTTTCCGTGTCAAAATGGATGAGCGAATGATTATTTCATCCTGAGTACAGTTTCGAGAAAGGTGCAGGGGCGAAAGGCGCACAGCGGCCTGACAGGGGCCCCTGTACCCGCAAAGTACGAATGTATTATACATTATTTCGCGGTAGTTCATTGGCAGTGAGCGAACACACATAACGTTACATATTTTTACGCATTGTACACGAGTTTACACAGAAAACTGAGAACAACAACAACAAAAAAAATGACGAACCTTACTTTCGGAACGTCCCTCGTGCATAAAGTTGAAGAAGCGCTAGTCTTCGGTCGCAGACGACCTTATCACACGCTTCATCCAACTCTAGAAAGGTGCACCCCTACTTACAAACGGAACTTTCATTTGTTTATTTATCCCAAGACACACTGACCAGGTAACCCTACAGTTTATAGCCTCGTTCTATCAGGGCCGAATATCCGCATATACAGCTTCTGACAGCACGACAAACGCTACTGCTTACATTTTGTGAGATGCTATATGTGATATACTACAACACGAGTCTCAGGGCGCAGTTGCCTGCGAAGGTCGAAAATAGTCGTGTATCGTATGCCTGTACCGGTGGAGCAACGCCGCGAACAAGTTCCTGCACCTTTCGGAGGCCGGCTACGCACAAACACTTTCTTTCTTATAACATCCGGCTCGCTTGAAAGGCTCTTTGTCTTTAAAAGAAATCCGATGCGGTTCGCTGGGCAGGTCGGACATTTGCACTCACGTTGCAACCATTTCCGTGGTTTCCTCGCTGAAATCCTTGAGACCGATCTAAATAAGGTGGTCGGCAGCAAGGACCCTTTCGTCTTCGACAGTGTTGCCAGCCCAAGTAACGGATTCTGGAGTCGCCAATCGTAGTTTTATAATGGCTGTCTTTGGTAATGTTTATTTGCATTTTGTGTATTAACCAGTATACACTATTTATGACATGTACTTGTGATTCGTATGCATTTTCGTTTGCATTGCTTGTTAACATATGTTTATCCAACGGATCCATTACTAGCCTAATTGGCTAAGTGTCCAGTGGCGGCTTGCACGAACGTTTAATAACGAAAGTAATGACGAATTTAAGAACGCTTTCTTGTGCGGACTAGGAGTTGCCTACGGATCACTTAAGAACGCGTTCTTAAATTCGTTATTATTTTCGCAATTAAATGTTCGTGCAAGCCACCCCAGTTGCGGGATTCACAATATTGGTGTGCTATTTTTCTTCGTCAGGAAAGCATTTTCTTTAGCTTATCTCAGTGCTAATACGCCAACGCGTGAACAGTAATCCTTCGCTAGGCACTGCGCGATGGCAGCAGCATCGTGGCACCACTGCTTGCGGCATTTAAAGATTGCTCGTAAAGGCATCTACTCCCTTAGCCTAAGCAGCGTGAACTCGGTGACACGTGGTAGTGCCCACCGGCCGCACGACATATCGACACAGCACGACAAGCCGTCCAGCCACGCTTCGTTCGATATCGGACCAAGTCGCCGGAATGCTAGCAACAGATCCAATTAAACTAGCGCGCCTTCGCAGAAACTGCAGCACAACAAAGTTGAAACAGGCTAAATTAAAATGAAATTATGGGGTTTTACGTGCCGTGACCACGTTCTGATTATGAGCCACGCCGTAGGGGAGGACTCCGGAACTTTCGACCACCTGGGATTCTTTAACGTGCATCTAAATCTAAGTACACGGGTGTTTTCGCATTTTTGCCCCCATCGAAATGCGGCCGCCGCGGCCGGGATTCGATCCCGCGACCTCCTACACAGCAGCCCAACACCATATCCACTGATCAACCACTACGGGTAGGCAGCATGCTTTTCGTTGCCTTCGCCTCGTTGCACATTGGCGTGAAACCGAACGACGAGGCATTTGCGAAACGGAGAAATCTACGAGAGAGCAATAAACGGCTCATAGATATATTCAGGGAGACGTCGTAAAAACGTCTCGGATAAGTTCAACATTGGACTGTTGCGAAATCACTGAAAGCGCGCTCTTTATCGTGGCGCGACAACATACCGATGCATAGAAGTAGCTTCGAAGGTCTTCGAATGAAGGTAATAGCGTATATGCTATGAAATTAAGAAAAAAATAATAACAATCCCTGTCACCATAACAAAGAAGAAAAGAGCGATTGCCGAGTGCTGTTTCTTTTCTCGTATCAGACCGACGTGATTGTAATTTATATGACCTGTGAAACCATCGGCGTCCCGATCTTGGCTCCGGTTTCTTTATCATTTCGGTCGCCGTCGAACCATGTTCCAAGGCACTGTTTAGGTTACACGCCTAGTGAAGAATTCCAAGTGCTGCATTACATTGACTTTTATCCCTCTTGGGAATTCCCGCGAAACACACCAACGTATCTTTTTCTGTTCTTGCTTTTTTTTTACATCAATTTCATGTAAAACATAATTTCAGATCGCCTCACACTGATTTAAGTCACTCATTACGACACCTACTTGCGAAAACATGTTGAATGACTGAAGCCTTTCTGAGGCCCCTTATCCCTGTTTATAACCTTTATGCCATGCATGGACTAATCTACTAGAGCACAAAAAAAGAAAAGAAAGAGCTAGAAAGCCTAACAGCAAACACTCAGAATTGCCCACTCAAGGGTGCTGCTACGTGTATTCATGTTTTTTTTTTTTTATCCGGTATTGATGCCCGAACCTTTCCTTTAACTAGTGTACAAGCCAGGTTGGCATGTCTAACTCGGAAGGTAGTTGTAGGGCACAACTCCGCAACCTTTCCGATGGCCGCTTATAATTTTCCTCCAAATGCGTTCTGCCGCAGGGCACGAGACCGCAGAATCACATGCCATCCGAGGCTGCCGAACTGTTATCGAGGCGTACACTCTTAGACAAAATGTACACCCTTTGGAGTGTATATTTGCCACACAACACCTTAAGAATAGTTTATACCCTTTGAGTCGTATCTTGTCACACAACAATAAACGGCATCTGTCTTTTCCGCATTTCCTTTAACGTTGCTAGCCCGGTACTTCCCAGTAATGAACGGAATATGCGTTATCAGCATGCCATAGCATTGCCGACAGGAAAATAGTGGGCGCGGCGTTTTCAAGAAAGGAAACGCAAACAAGGCAGATGACTATTATCGTTATGTGGCAGATATACACCCCGAAGGGTGTAAACTTTTTTTTAGAGTGAACAATAATCGTCACCTGCCTTGCTTGCGTTCCCTTTCTTTAAAACGCTGCGCGCGCTGCTTTCCTGTCTAGAACGCTCTGTCATGCTGATAACGCGCATGCCGTTCGTGACTTGGAAGTACCGGGCTCGCAGCGCTAAAGAAAGGAAATGCGGGCGAGACAGATGACGATTATCGTTGTGCGGCAAGATACGACCCAAAGGGTGTAATTTTGTTTAAGAGCGTACACTGTTCCAAAATTTACACCCATTGGGGCTTATCTTGTCCCACAGCGACAATGGTCATCTATCGTGCCAGCATTTCTTTCTTTGACGCTGCGAGCCCGCTACTTCCAAGTCACGAACGGCATGCGCGTTATCAGCATGACAAAGCATTCTCGCGAGCGGGAAGTTTTCAAGAAACGAAACGCACGCAAGGCAGACGACGATTATTGTTGTTGGACAAGTACCAAAGTGTGCGAACTTCTTTTAGAGTGTAGGCGAAAACTGTTGTGTATTGTGCATTCAGCGTATAATGAAAAAGAATCATATTTATTTATTTATTTATTTATTTATTTATTTATTTATTTATTTATTTATTTGTGTTAAACTCAGGGCCTAACGCGTTGCTAAAGCAGGTATGGTGTACAGTCGAGGCGATCGCTCGGTCTGGGGAGGTGGCTCTGATATCCGGTTAATAGAAGATTGTGAACACGTGTGTGGCTTGCATAACATTATTCCCACGCTCTTACACACGATCAGTGCTGGGTGAGAGGCTGAAAGAAGAAGACATGGCGTCGTTGTGCAGGTTGGCATTTCAATATATTTTGCAAAATAAATGGATGCGAGCGGATTTACGACGAACGGAAAGGGATGGAAGTAGTAATAAGAAATACTCTATTGCAGTTATACTCGCGGTACGGCAGGTACGACAGGTACGGTGAAATGCAGTTATGCGGACAACAGTGCCCCACGACGTCTGCGGCGCAACTATAGGAGCGGGTGTACGGTCCGATATCTTTATAAATGAGCGTCCGTGCCTCTACGGTTATACTCTTCTTGCAAGCTAAAACACTGCGAGGGCGGAACGAAACAAGAACTGGAAGTTTGCCTAGGCTTCGCGCAGTGAAATAATGACCGTACACACTGAGAATGCTAAGGTTCGTGCCCCACATAATTTGGGATGACTTAACCAAGGCCGTCTGGGTCGTAGGCGAGCATCCCATTCCGGAACCAGACTGGCTGCCTTCGCGTGCCTTACGGGTTTCTTTATTATTCTTCCGGATATCTAATTGGCAAAATGATGCCTCGCATTTTCTACATTTCTCGAGGTTCGAGAGCCCGCCAACGTTGATGCTCCAGCGCCGTCAGCAGTCGTTTTGCACGCATTTAAAAAAAAAATTCCCGTGGCCGAAGAGACAGCACCGTTATCACCCTTGAACTAAATTACTCGATGAGGCGGCCACTACTTCTATGAAAAATAAAAATGCTTAATTGAATACTGTGTGTGTGCGCGCGTGCGTGCATGCGTGCGGGCGTGCGGGCGTGTGCGTGTTGACAATTAGAGAGACTCGAAATACCTGGAAGTACGAAGAAGTGCCACGTTCCTTCCGTTGACTCGAAAGAACTCACACTGTCCCGTATGCGAGCGTATTTGCATTATATATTGTGGGACTGCGCAAGTATTAACAGGTGGTCCGGTCACATCTGCCACAATGAGTGCGTTTGTTAACCCGCAACTTGGCATTACCCGGCGATTTCAACTGGACCACAAATGGGCATCCATGGCTACGGACCAGGCGCTGTAATACGTGAGGCTGGTCGTTTTATCACAGCTCGGACACCTCACACGCAACATCACCGTGGCGAGCGCTAGAAAGCCTTTTCCTGGAAAAAAAATCCTACTACTTGTCCTGCAGTTGGGTATTCATAATACCCTGGAAGAAATTGCAGAAGCACAAGAAAGAGCACAGATCTTCAGGCTCTCCGGCACCAGGGCAGGCAGACGACTCCTAATAGAGATGGGCGTCCCCCCGGCCACTGTCGAAAACGTCTACCAGGGCCTTCGGTAAGAGCAGAAAGATAGCATCATCATATCGCCCGCCCCGCGCAATATGCATCCCGAGCGCAACGTAGAAAGAAGGAAGGCCAGGGTGGTGGCGCTCCTACGCCGCGCGACAGAACTCCATGGCGGCAGCTGCTTCGTTGACGCGGCCCAGTATGGCAACAGCAACAATTTCACGGTAGTGTCGATCAACCACAGGGGTTCGACCGCTAACGCCGCTTCGGTACGAAGCACGTCGTCGCGTGCGGCCGAGCAAGTGGCCATCGCCTTGGCCCTCCTGGACCACAAACATGCTAATATCTTCAGCGACTCCAGGGCAGCCATCCGCGCTTTCAGCGTTGGCGCCGTGTGTAAGGAAGCCTGTCGCATCCTCGACGGCAAAAGCATCGCCATGCCCTCACGTGGTTCCCCGCTCACATGGGATCCATCATGGGAGGCGCCACAAACCTCAACGAGCTGGCCCACTCCAAGGCGCGAGGTCTCGCTTTCCGCGACCATGGAGAACTCCAACGCCAACCCGCAGTGATGGAGAACAGAGATTAACCTACCACATACAATGAAATTCCTCAGCACTTTTATCTCGGCAGGAGAGACTTTCCCCTTCCACACAAGAAGTTAAATAGAGCGCAGGCATCGACCCTCAGATTATTGCAAACAGACTCTTATCCCAGCCCGGCTTTATACCACAAGCTCTATCCCGACACCTACGCCACTAGTTCTTGCAGGCACTGCAATGACATCGCTAGCCTAGACCATATGCTCTGGCGTTGCCCTTCGTTACGAGGCACAGAACAAATCAATGAGGACAAGTGGCTCTCCGCTATCAAGAGCCCCGATGCCGAGGCGCAACTATGGGCTGTCCAGAGGGCCCACGATGCGGCGGTCGGGCATGGCCTCACTGTCCCAACGTGGGAGCGTCCCGCAGTGCGCTGAGTCACGTACCTCAAGACCTTCATTAAAGTTTTGCATCCATCCATCCATCCATACTACTTGTTCATGCTAGAAATCGCACGACACGAGAGCCCGGCGTATTGATCGCTGATGGTCAATAATTATGTTCACCCATCAGCATACGTATTCGTTTGTAGTAGACGGAGCGTTAATGCTTGAGCTCTATGGAGTCGGGGATGAGGAACGAAGTAGGTTCTACGACTGAGATAGTAGTGTTTAGTAATCTCGTTGTAGGTGGAGGGCGTGTCTCTGTTCTCTGGAAAGTCGGCTTCCGATTGGTCGAGGGTAGCGCGGTAAGCAAGTTCACGCGCAGCCCCGTGAGCCGACTCGTTGAGGTTTGGTGGAGCAGCCTTTATCTGACCCTGATGTGCGGGAAACCAATAAATGAAGTGGTGCGTGATTGCCTTGCCCCCAAGAAGTCTGAGGGCCTGTTTGGAAACGGTGCCTTTTTCAAATGCTCTGACTGCAGACCTTGAACCATATAGATGACATCCCGTAAGCTATCCAGCCGGGCTAGTGCAATAGCCATTTGTTCAGCAATTTCGGAGTCTCTCGTCCGAAACGAGGCAGCATTGGTGATTCCTTGCCGACCATCGACAGTGAAATAATATCTATCCGGATACTTACCGCAACGGTACTTACCGCGATTGTGGAGAAATAGCCACGTTAGAACACATGTTCTAGTGGTGTGCCCGGTCACGCTCTATCATCGATAACAGCTCGGCCAGATGGGAGGCGGTTCTCCGCAGCCCTCTTCTGGCTGACCAACTCTGGGCTGTCCAGCAGGCCCACGATGCAGCCGAGAGGCTCGGCCTCCCGGTTCCCACGTGTGAGCGGCCCGCTTCGTGAAGACTCACGATCTGTAGCAGGACTTCAATAAAGTTTTACCATACCATACCACATCCATCAGCATGACATCCGACTTGGAGATCCTGTGGCTTCTGTGCTGTACCTCACCACACTGCGTTCTAATCGGCGTACGTTATAGGCCTCCGCATGCTAACCCAAGACCTTCCCATGAGCTTAGCAACACGCTAAACCAACTTACGACATTTCCGAACGCACATATTCTTCTCCTCGGTGATTCTAACTACCCAGGAATAGAACGGCATAACCAACCTCACTCGCAACTAATCATCGCAGAATCAAGAGATTATCTCGATGTTTGTTTAAACTTTAACCTTAATCAACTAGTAAGCAGCCCAACACGCCATCGTGTGCAGCTCCAGCCTCATTTTAGACCTAATACTGAGCCCCCATCGTGGCAGTTTATCATCCATTACGTACTTAGAGCTCATTTGCGATCATAAAGTTAGTCAAGCAGATTTTTCTTTCCGCACCGAGCGCCATGAAACACAAAAGAAAACAATCACTTTGCATGACAAAGGTAATTACGACGCCGTTGATCACGTACTGAGCAACTTTTTCCCACTCTTCGAAGCCAGTTTTAACCAGAGATCGGTTAACGACAATTGGTTAATATTTGAGAATAAACTGCAGGGCACAACACAAACATTTATCCCCAGAATAACGTTTCGGGAAAATCGTTCTAAACCTTGGTTTTCCAAGACACTAAGGAAACTTGAAAATAAAAAAGCGGTTTTATATCGAGCTGCTAAGCTAAAAGGAAACCTCCAGGCGTGGGGAAAATAGTACTCAGCCGAAAAAGAACACTTGGCTGCGATCGCCGACGCAAAACACTCTTTCTTTGATAGTAGCCTGCCGCGCATGCTATGCCATGACACAAATAAATTTTGGCGCATCATCAACCCTGCACCAACGCTATCAATCGCTTTCGCTAATCCTTCGGGTGAACCAGTCTCCGACATAGACTGCGCCTAACATCTTTAATGCCGCATTTTCAACAGTTTTCACACAAGAGCGCAACCCACCTTCATGGAAGCTGCCTACTAATACAACGTCACCAATGGACTCGGTAACCTTTTCTTCAAGGGCATCTCGTCCTTAATCTCGTCAGCCGTCATCGACGAAATCGACTCAAAACTATACTAAAAATACGAAGTGTAATACTCCAGTGTATTTGAAATTGTTATTTTCGCTGTCACCTTCCACAGGTCTCATTTCTAAAGACTGGCAAACTGGGAAGGTCGTTCCGCTTTACAAATCAGGTGAAAAAAATTCTCCTCTTAACTACCGTCCCGTATCTCTAACTAGCGTCCCTTGCAAAATCATGGAACATGTCATATACTCTCACACTATGAACTTAGACGCTAGCAATTTCCTCCGTCTATCCCAGCACGGGTTCCGCAAATGGTATTCATGCGAAACACAACTAGCCATGTTCCTCAATGATATACATGCGGAATTGGACATTAACCTTCACATTGACGCTATTTTTTGGATTACGCTAAGACATTTGGTAAAGTTCCACATCAACGGCTAATACAACGACTGTCTCGGTTAAACTACATTCTTAGGTACTAAAGTGAATAAAACAAAACGTACTTAACAAATCGATCTCAATAAGTCATCGTAAATAACCAGTCCTCCAATCCTCTTCCTGTAGCATCAGTTGTCCCACAAGGCTCTGTTCTCGCCCCTCTTTTGTTTCTTATATATATCAACGACCTCCCGCTGCAAGTATCTTGCCGAATTCGAATGTTTGCTGACGACTGCGTTATATACCACCGAGTAACTAACACTACGGATCAAGAAGCCCTCCAACAGGATCCTAACCACATCCAACAATGGTACGAATATTGGCTCATGATCCTTAACCCTAGCAAATGCAAGCTCCTTTTCATTACCCGTCGACACAAGATTCATGCCTTTCAATACCATATCGCTAACGAGTCCGTAGAATCCGTATCGTCTTTCAAATACTTCGGCATCACATTATCTAATGATCTAACATGGAATGAACATATCACCAACGTGATATCATCAGCTAACGAAACACTGGGGTTTTTTAAACGTCATCTTCTCTTCACCCCACATCGCGTGAAATTGCTTGCTTGCAAGTCACTGGTTCGACCTAAACTAGAATATGCATCCGCCATATGGAACCCGCATCATGTTAGCCTGTTAAATGATCTAGAAGCAGTCCAAAATCGTGCTACGAAGTTCATCTATTCTTCTTATTCGTATGACGTCAGTGTTTCAGCTCTGAAAACTAAATCTGCCTTATCGCCTCTTTCAGTTCGCTGTTGCTTGGCCACCCAATTACTGCACTACAAGTTCAATTACTCATCACCCAATCGTGCACCTTACATCATGCCAGCGTCGTACATTTGTTACCGCACCAACCACAGCCTTCAAGTTCTTTGTCCACGTGCGCGAACTGCTACTTTTCCAGCTTCCTTCTTCGCACGTGCAGCTAAAGATTGGAACGGCCTTCCCCAATATATCGTTGATATTTGTGCATCATCAGTTGCTCAAAATTTAAATTATGGGGTTTTACGTGCCAAAACCACTTTCGTTTTGTTGAAAATTTAAATAACTTTTTTGATATATAAACACATGTGGCATTGTTCTTTATATGTTCTTTTTAGCTGATTCCACCCCTTATGTAATACTCCCTCGTGGGGTCTTTAAGGAAATGAAATGAAAAAATGAAAATGAAACTTCATGGCGGTGCCCAACGAAGTGGCCACATTATCGCGTTTCAGTGGGTGCCTACAGCCACTGTGGTGCGATTGGCAATGAGCTCGCAGACAGTGAGGCAAGATCGGCATTCTCCACCTCTGATGAAACTCGGTTTGCCTACTCGCGACCTGGCAATAACTCACTGATCAAGGCACTCATGCAGGACCTTACTATGATATACAGATCCCATGCTGACAACACCCACAGACGTCTGCATGTGATCGACCCAGATGGGAAATTCCACATGCACCCGAAGGTTACGCGGAGCCAAGCGCCATTAAAGCAGGATTCGTCTGGGCGTTTTTCTTGCACCCGCCGCTACGCGCACCTCGTGGGCCTGCCGAGTAGTCCCGACTGCGAACACTTTCAGACGCCTGAAACTCTGGGACACATCACGTGATTGCCCAGCGTAAGAGCTGGAGAGCCGGGCAGTTTCTTAACCAGCGTCGGCTGGCAACCCCTTTCGGGGGGTGCTATTATCGGCCCATTGCCCTGACACTTCAACTGCGATGCAGACAACGACAGCGATGTTAAAGTTGCGGCATGACAAGGGACTAGACGAGTTACTTCAGTAGGACCACTGTCTAACGTAAATAAGCATTCCCTTTTTCTCTTCTCCTCGTCACTCACCCCTATACCTTCACTTCCCTTTCCCTCTTTCCCATTGCAGAGTAGCAAATTGCAAATCCTCGTCTATTCAACCCTTTCTCTTTTTGTACTGCACAGTAGTTAACCGGATGGTTATTCTGGTTACGCCCTCTGTTGTTCATCTGTTAGTTTTTCTCGCTCTCTCTCTTGGAGAAAGAGACCACGCTCAGACGCTTTATTCCCTTTGTTAAACGTACCAGAAACTTAGCCTACAAAATTTAGGAACAATTAGTTGCAGCTTTACCCATCTATTGCTTTCTTTTCCTTTTTTTTTTCTTTCTTTTGCGACTAGCGAAAACTGAATCAACACTCTCAAAAAATTTACGCCCTTTACGGCATATCCTGTCTCCAAACAATCGTCAGCTGCCCTGCTTGCGTTTCCTTTCTTGAAAACTCTTGAGTTCGCTTTCAACCTAACCCCATCTCTCTCTTTCCCTCCCTTCTTTCTATCCCCCTGCTCCCTTCCCCCAGCGCAGGGTAGCCAACCGGACTCTTGACTAATTAGCATCCCTACCTTCCTTTTATCTCTCTCTCTCTCTCTCTCTCTCTCTTGAGTTCGCTACTTTGCTGTCGATAGTGCTGTCACGCTGAGAACGCGCATGCCGTTTGTGGCCTGAAAGTACCGGGCTCACAGCGTTAAAGAAAGCAAAGGCGCGCAAGATAAATGATGAATGTCTTTGTGGGACAAGCCCCAGAGGGTGAAAGCTTGTTTAAGAGTGCACCGTTGCAGGTGTGATATGGCTTCACGAGCCGAACATGAAAATGAAGAAGGCCAGCACTGATGTCGAGCGCGATACAGCGTTCGCAAAGGCCAATAAAGGACGTTTGCAATGCAGTTCCTCCGATGCCCGAGTATGTATAACCAACAGTCGCACCGCTCTCGTAATAGCAGTTCAGTTACTAAACTACTGTATATCTCTTTCTTTCTTTCTTCTTCTTCTTTCTTCGTCTTTTTTTTTTAGAGAGAAGCGAAGACAAGGTATGTCATGCCACGGGAGGTAAAAAGTAATAACTAAGATCATGTCACGAATGATTGCAATGTATTGTACGTATGTTACTCTCCGTCGCCGTTTGGCGTCAGGCGGTAGCCCATTGGCGCTTAACGTGTCATAACTATTGTGGAAGCAATATTGTGCGACTCTTTCAGCGCACTGTACACAGGGTGTCCCACGTAACTTGAGCCAAATATTAAAAATATGCACATGCCACGCAGCTGGACAGAACCGAGGCAATGTTGTTTGCCGTCGTTTGGGGATACTCAGATTATTTCTTGCAATCCGCCTAATTTGATAATTAGTCTTAATTGGTTCACCAACTTCTCAAATATTATAATTCGATGAAAAGCGCCACTGAAAAAATTGCAGAGCAGCATGAAAACCTTCCAATTTTCTGTTACTCAATACGTGCTGCCTAAAAGCGTTTTTCCGAACGTGAAAGAAACCCGCGAAAACACGCAAAGTACCTCGAGCAGCCAGTCGCGCGGCACTTATGCATGCGGGTATTCGCGAGCTTCTTTCAAGCTCGGAAAAATTCTTTTATGCAGCACGTATCGAGCAACAGAAAACTGTATCGGGAGTTTCTCATGTAGCTCTGCAATATTCTCGTTACCACCTTTAATTTAATTATAATGATTGAGAAGCTGATTCGTTAATAAATACTAATTAGCTAATTCAGTGGAATGTAAAAAAAAATAATCTGAGTATCCCCAAGCGAAGGCAAACAACATTACCTTGGTTCTTTCCAACTACGTGGTATTTTTATGTTTTTAATGTTTCGTTCAAGTTACGTGGGATGCCCGGTATATAAACGCACAAGATGAGGAATAATTCAAACTCCGTGTAACGAAGACAAAGGGAACGTTATGAATAATATAATTTTAGATCGTCATCGGTGAAAATGCCAGACGGAAAGGGGAGGTAGTGGTGGGAATGTACGAATGCTTTCGCAGCAAGTGACTCTGGAGTCTCAACAAGCTGCATTCTTTTTTTCTTTGCATCGTCCAGAGCGCTCAAGATACGCCTCCGAGGTGATATAAACTTTTTTTATTGTGTTTACATGGAGATCCTGTGGGAAACCTGAACACACACACACAAAACAATCAAATTTAACATAAAATCAAACGAACGAACAATACAAAGCAAAACCAAGGCGTAAAAAAGGTCGAAGGTCACACGAGGCATGCCGGAACGAGGTACTTCCGCAACCAGAAGTCCATTTCGCTTGCAGTTCGTGCAACCCTAAGCCTGGCTGAAAAAGCATGTCGTTTTTTTGTTGTTGTTCTTGTTGTTGTTGTTTATTGCGCGGTAGCCTTCGCGGTCTGCTGCGTGAAACGTCACGAACGGACAACATTTCTTTGTTAGGCAACAATTTCCGCTTCGCAAACGCGCCAGGCGGCGCGACAAAACAAACCCGCTCTTACTGCCAGCCAGCCCGTGCGGTGTAGCCTTTTCACACGTGCCGAGAATCCCGCAACGACTGGAGATCGCGTATAGCCTGTGCTACCTTCGCGACGCAGCCGAGCATGCGTCCACGGCGGCACCCTGACCGCGTGACCGCCAGCCGCGCTCGCCGATCGCGTTGCCACGGCAACGCGTGCTCGTCAACACTGAATGCCTGCTGGCCGTCCTCGCTGGCAACCCGCGGCTTCGGCACAGTGGCCGATGTCCGAGTTTGCATGAGGTCCTCCTACAGCAGCCGTAGCCGAGATGTAGCGGCCATGAACCGCTACATGACACTGGGTCCGCTCGGGGACGGCACCTACGGATCCGTGGTGCTCGGACAGCGGCTGGACACCGGCGAGAAAGTGGCCATCAAGCGGTGAGTGAGTCATCGTGGGTGTGCATCGCGCGTGAGAGCGTCGTTGTCCACAATGACGTCCTACGGGTCTGTGCTGTCTTATTATACCGTATTATACCTATTAGCCGCATTATGCCGACTGCATCGTCCATGTCCCGCAAGGCCATCCAGTTGAAGACAGTCTGAAATATTAACTAAACCTTGTTGCATTAGTTGGGCATTCAGACAGATACCGTGGCGATTCACGGTAACAAAAGAAGCTCGGGGCTAAGACTCAAGCGAAACACAATACGAAGCAGCCGGAATATTTCGCCAGAAAAAAAAAAACAGGCCTGAATATGCGGCTGGCTTATATGAGTGCGCCCTGCTTCCATGGAAGTTTTAGGAGGCTAAACTTGGTAAAAAGAAAAAGACCCAAGGCCCGATCGTCACTACGCGGTGCCAACTAAACAATGATAGTGACCCCTTTAAGGTGGTGTTATCGTTTCAGCAGTGCAATCTGCAGCCTTATTTCACCGGTGTGATCGCTGTGTACTTCAGTGTCCTATGGACCTGCTCTGTCATTGCGTTTTCTTTAACCGCATTTTACCGCGTCTATCATGCATGTCGCACGTGAGTACCAAGTTTAACACAATCTGAAACACTAAATGACGCTAGTAGCATTTGTTGGGCAATGAGACAAATACCGGTGGGATCACTCTGCGTTTTGGCATTCTATGGGGCTGTCCGGTCGCTATACCGTTTCTTCAACTGCGTATTATTTCCATGACGTTGAACATTCTGCACGCGACTATTAAGTTGAAGACTATCTTAAACACTATAATTGAATCTTGGATCACGAAGTAGCAATGAAACAAATACTCGGGGAAAGGTTTGGACAGATTTTCCTACATATTGTTCAATTTCACATACCTTCAACAATATCTGTATTTATACTCAGAACGGCGCATAACGTATGTTGATTTCTTGGCATAGCGGGTTTAAGCTCACGCTGTTTACGCTGGCCCTTTCCATACTCGTGTTGAATTCATCACACTCGAATACAATGATTCCGGAGCATCGAGCTTCTTTTTTCTTTCCTGTCTTGCGCGTTCTTTCTAACAAGCGTGTTTCCCGTGGTTCTGTGTTGTCGCGTCTCCGTGCTTTTATCTTTTATCGGTGTACTGTTTCGTCACCACGCAGTATGGGCAGCGGCTCTGCTCCGTCTTGTGCCGCCCGCTGTGCCGCTGCCTTCGCGCCAAGCGTCACTGCCGTTATACGCCGGACATCTCGGCGGCGTAGTGACGCGTTAACCGTGGAAATCGTGACCGAGGACGCATGACTTGTTATATTCCACACATTCCGCGCAGAAGCGCTCGAAGATATCATCCAGTTTGTTGTGCTACCGCAGATGCACTTGCGCGGCGGAGACAGCGTTGCGCACGTGCTAGCCAAATTGATCGTTTCCTTCCCGAAACTGTCAGTGATTGCTCTCTCTCTCTCTCTCTCTCTCTCTCTCTCTCTCTCTCTCATTCTTTTTTAACGGGGAGCATTCGTTGCCAAGGCCGTTAAACCATTCGTATACGGCCTGCTCTCGTCAACTGAGTTACTCTAAAGACCGCATGCTACAACCGAACATTCGTTGCGGTGCTCGCCAGCAAACTTCAGAGGTGGAGCTTCTTGAGGCTCATCGCCACAGCGCGCCAGCAAACTCTAGCGATGTGCTTCTGACGTTTCCGTAAGGCGGAGCGACAGGTTCTGGCGCGATAGACGAAATCGTTGTGCGCCAGTTTATGCTGGTTCGATCGATGCGCGTCCGTTTTAAACCAGAGCAACGGGGACGCCGGTCTTTCGACCCGCCAACGTTGATTGACCCGACGGGCTCACTCATAAGGCTGCAGTGGCCTGTGCGGTGATCGATTGCTTGAAATGTAGATGCATCTGGTATGATATTTCAGGCTACATGTCTTTAAGCTGCATGGCATCCGTGCTTTTCACGGTGAAGCAAGAGAGATAGAATGTAATAAGGTGTTTATTTTACGCCTTGCCTCGCTGTTGTGGACTCGTGGAATTCACGAGCCCTCCGTGTCCTACCGCATGGTTCATACTGTTGGCCAATAGACGCAGGACATTTTTGGTGGCCTCTCGTGGACAAGATGGGTATGAACCATTGAGTCATTCTCTCTTCATTTGAAAGAGAGAGGAGAGAGAGAAGTAAACTTTATTACAGACGTATTAGTTATTGAGACCCTGGCAGAGGAGCTAGCTGGAGGCAATGTAGCCGCGACGCGGTTAGCTCACTCTTCCAGCATGACTTGGCATTTTGGGTCGTCAGTCTTATTGATCGTACGCTCCGGGGCCTCGAGCGTAGGAGCTTGCCGAAGAATCGTTCTTGGGCTGGAGGGGGGGGGGGGTAGAGGGGGTGTATGGCCACCCCTAAAGTATGTGATCTTGGTCTGCGGTTAGTGCTTCGCAGTGCCTGCCAGTTAGGTTTAAACTCTCGCTTAGAAATTTCAGCCAACCTTTTAGAGCTTAGCACGGATCGAGTCTGTACCCGCCGTAGAGTCGTGACCTGCTCCCGGGAGAAAATCGTGCTCGGGACCGAATACGCTCTGCGCGAATCCTTGTAAACTTGAGTTAATTCGTGATATGTGAGGATGGGTTCAAGCCGGCCATCCGGCGTGGAGCGATCCCACCTCCCAGTTATCTGCTGCTCGGGTGTCTAGGTGAGATGTTTCGTTACCCGGCTTACCGGCATGAGCTGGCACCCACATTAGACGGATAGTGTCCGGAGGTTTGAGAAGTCTGCTTGCAATGGGGCCCCAATAGAGTATAGCTTCTGAGCCTGACACAATGAATTTAACATCAGGTAGGGACGCGACCATGGCAATCGCGGCCTCTTCCGCCCCCACAATACAGGACGTGTTGACCGTGGCGGAGCTAATAGTCCGACCACAGCAGTCAACAGCTGCGATTGGGCAACGGTCATTGCCCGCGCAAGCGGCGTCCATGTAGATGGCTAGCTTGTTTTTAAGACCTCGCCAGAGAGCCTCGGCCCTGGCTTTACGTCGATCCGTGTTGTCCTTTCCAATGTTTTCGGGGAGAGGGGTAGTAGTAACTTTCGGCGCGGATGTTATTAGGAATTCAGCAGCGACGTACGTGGGATGGCCAAAACGAGACTGTACCCTAGGGCGCAAAGTATTTCCCGTCCTGCGGCAGTTCCGGATAGTCTGATCATCTGCGACCATTTCTGCGCTTCAATAATTTCCTCTGCCTCATTGTGAATGCCAGGAGCTAAGCCAATCGCTGTTGGTTCATTTTGGCAGTCCAAGGGCCTGTTTATAGACTTTGCGGCTGAGGCTGTTGATCTTGTACAGGTCAGCTCTCCTAAGAGGCAGATATGCGCACACGTAAGCAATCCTGCTGATTTGAAAGTCCTGTATTAGTTCTTGTGCTTCTTTTTCTTTTACACCGTGCCGCATATTACACCGTGCCGCATAGGCAGCTAAACAACCTCCTGAGGAGGTTGTTTAGCTGCCTGGATGTCGTCTTAACTCTACTAATCGCTTCATGATTGTGCGTGTTCTGTTGCACTCATAGTCCAATTATCCGAATTTTGGGCACTGGTGGGACCGGGTTCCCGCCTGCTTGTACGTGCATATGAGAAGGCATATCGGAGTCTGAGCTCGTTTTCCTCTCTTCATTTGACGTAGTTTTCACTGTAACGTTTTTTGTAAGTTCTTTTTTATCAAGGCTCCAGCGCAGATTCGTGGTGTCGCATTTATTCTGTTGTAGGCGATGTTTATTTTTGTAAAGTTTTCCATGTCTCAATATCTGACAATCAGCGCTTTCTTTCTTTATTCACAAGTGCTTTTCTTCTTTATCATACAGTGTTTTTATTTTCTACGGCGCAAACCATTCTGTGGTCTAACCATACTGTCCGTACTAGGTTAAATTACAAGTTGCTTCTCACATCTTTAATCATTATTTTAAAATTCTTTTGTTTGGTCTTCTATCGTGTGAGATCTAGTGCTACTAAGTGTTTAATTGTGTATCTTTGTGAGATAAGTTGTACTGATTTCTGTCCCACCTCCCCCGCTATGCATATATATTCTCCCAAAACCCCTTGCCCAGTGTAGTGTGCATTGACTACAACATATGCAGTATATATTTTTCTTAAATTGACTCAGAAGCGATTACTCAAAATACTGAGCCTGGATATGAATTCCGGAGCACCTGGAACTGTAGAGATATGGTTTACCCATATTCCTGTTATCCGCTGTCGAGAAATTTGACCCTTATTTGATATAGAGCTCCGTGTTGTTACAGACGGCAGAAAGCAACCTTGAAGTGTTTTTCGATTTCGTTGAGAATGCGTCAAACTCCAGTATGCAGCAGCAAGATGGCGATGTACTGCACGTAGTTCTATCTTCATATCTGTGTTTAGGCAGCGAAATGTAGCTTTCCCCTTAGAAAACGTGAGGAGACGGTTATTTTTTTTCCCCTGTACATGGAGATTCAGCTTGTGGCATCTAACCCTGGTGCTTTAATTAAAAATAATAAGTAACTCGCATTACTCGCATGCGTAACATACAAGTCGTCAATAAAAAGCAGTTTTAAAAGCGACTCGGTCCCATAGCTGTATTCGAGTCTCAGGAGGATATAATACCCTCATCTCAGGGCATTATATAAATGTGTGGTAGGGGCGGGGTGGTATTTATTCTATAATAAATGAAGTAATTTGATGAAAGATTGTGGCGTACGTTGCCTAGCTTATCAGGGTGGCCACATGCATTCGTGACAACATGCGGAGAAGTGTCACGAAGCAAGTCCGCATATATGTCAGGGCTTGTCCTACAATGTCCAACTGGGAGCGTAGAGAAATATTCCATCAAAAGAATGCAGCTTGTTGAAGTCACTGCGTTACACTTTCATGCATGTTTCATGCACCTTCCTAAGAACGCCAAGGAGCAAAAATTAGCACACTATCGTCATGAGGGATTACTCCGGTATACTTTGCGCTAATCAACGATAACGCTTCTGACGAGCATTGGACCTCTAAATGGATGCTGCACTGTGACTACCTGGAAACTTAACAACGCGAAAGAACTGGTGAAAGGCGAAATATGCATAAATTACGTCTTCTTTCTTTTTCAATTACGATTACGCATTCCGACGCGTACGGAAACTTCCGTTAAACAACTAAGAAATCTTTCCCTGAATTTCTTTCCTCTCACGCTGCTTCTTCATCACTTCTTTTGTGTCTGTCTGTTATCTAGCTTCTATATATATATATATATATATATATATATATATATATATATATATATATATATATACCGGCTGTTCGAGCGAAGTTTCCTGCAATATCATTCTGGCGATATCTGATATTCTAAAGCAATTATCTTGTGAACATAACAAGTTTCAGAAAAAACTAGAAAGATTTATGAAAAATTTTGTCTTTGGAACGGGTCCTTTAATGTAACATTTACGAAATAAAAACGGGGAGAAAAATATATGTGCAGTCAGGCGCATTTATCCAGCAGATGTATCGCACCACAATGTCCCCTTCATTACATTGGCTCGAATCGTGAAGTCAACAAGATTTCACGTTTATTGCGATCGCAATTTAACTGACACCGGAGGAGGCGCCTTCAAGCCGTCGGTGCCGCGGCCGTGCTGTCCATATATATTGATGGCGCATGCGCAACCTGCACGCGATTCAATTAGTAGGCCCCCAGATACGAAGGCGCATGCGCTTGGCTGCAAAAAAAAAAAAAAAAAAAATACGACTGAAGCCAAGTGGATGCACCGCCACGTTCGACTCGGTCGGCTTTGTTAGAGCGATGGCAGCGTTCTGGCCTCCGCTGTTGGCATTAGGTGGCGCGCAGATACATAGCAACGTTCTTTCCAAGCGGTTATGTGCATCGCCCACGCTGATGCATATATCGATCTGAGCAGAACTAATAGTAAACGTCAAGCTAAATCCATTTAATCTTCTTATCGGGCGCCCACAAACGCCATTAGTTTCCCGTGGGTCTCATCTCGTGTACCGTCGATGTGCGACGTCTGCAACACTACCAGCTTGCTCCTCATTACGCAACCGTTTTGAGACGCCTGGTAGCTGCTAGGGTGCTGTTCCTGTCGCGAAGCAGGACTTCTCTTGCGTGCTGCGCCGGTTCAACGTGTCGTGCTCGCGTGTAGTTAGAACACCGTCTGAAGAGTGCAAGCACAACGCGACACCTCGATATCGCGCTATCAGTGATTCAACCTATGGGTGATAGTGCCAGTTTTCTTTATCCTTTTGCTTTATTCATATTTTTTTAGCCTTTGTCACCCTACCATTACTGTTAGTTACTTTTACTGCCGTTGTTCGCCGTTACTGCTCATTGTCAGTTACCGTCTTCGTTTCCCTCTTCTAATCGGGAGTTCGATGATGTAATCAGTCTTATTATTCACGTAATATCCCTACAACATCTAGGCTTATTTAGATGTCATTTACCTACATAATGCCTGCTCTGCTGCAGCATTATTACTGCTCGAGGAGAGGGGCGGCTAGTGGCGGGTGCATCAATCATCGAATCCACATATTCTGGCATGCTGCATGATTGTGAAAGACGTAACACATCAAATGCCAGAAACAATCAGAAATCAGAGTTTGCGGTCGAACGACGAGAGGCACAGGCAATTGGGGATCTCCGCCAGAGGTCGCCGACTTGCGGTCGAAACAAAAACGTAATGATGATAATGGCGACGACGATGATGACAGTTCATCATCGTGTATCTGCTTGGTCGCGCTACTTGCCCTCTCCGGCGCACTCTATCACCTTAGCTCTCTCCACTATGGCGGGTACCCTCTACCAACTTCTCTCGGTGGTTCGGGTGATGACGTCAGAACATTAAAATATAGTCTCGGGTTATACGGGCCATAACGACGCGATCTGATTACAAGGCATGCCGTGGTGGGAGGACTCCGGATTAATTTTGGCCACCCTTGAATTAACACAGCAAGACGGGCGATTTGGCGACTGAACATATTCCTAGGGGTGGGCCGCACTTGTTTGAAAAAAATAAACCAGTTGTTAGTCTTCGCTCGTATCGTTCACTTCCTTTTATCCTTCGTCCGGGTTGCGCTGCCCACCTATAGGAATGGGTTCTTTAACGGCTACCTAGATGCAAGTACGTGATCGTTTTTTTTTTCTGCGTTTCATCCCGCACTAAAATGTGTGGCCGCAGCGTTCGGGATCGAACCCGCCACCACGAGCTGAGCAGCGCAATAGGCCATAGCCGCTGGGCAACCACGGCGGTTGCGATGACGTCAGCGCTTGCTCCACCCAGTCACGGCGGCTCCCTCTCCTCTGGGGATCTGTTTCAATACTTCCCCACCATCATTAAACTTTCAGCACAAGAATCACGCAAGGACTAAAAGTAGACATGCCCGACGTGAGCGCTGGCTATCAAATGAACGTGTATTTTGAAGAAAAAGAAACCGGTTAAAGAAAACAAGAGTAACAAAATATGCCCACTCTATAGCGAAGAAGGAATTTCAGTGAAATGGCACAGCTGGAGCAATCTTGTACCCAATACAAGTACGCATACTTTTTTGTTGTTTTTGTGTTTTCTTTAAACCTTTCCTTCAACATAGACGTTCAGTTAATATAGTCAGCACTCTCGTCATGCTCTTCTCCCTTTAGTCGTTGTGTAATTTTCGCACTGAATAGTTAACGACGAACACTTACCAACTTGGTCAGTTCACCATGTTTCCCTCCTTCCTTTTTCCGGCTTGGCGCCGGTCACCGCGGTAAGTGTGCGACATGCCCCACTTGCAAAGCAGAAGCCTCGAGGGGTCGCGGTTACGCGCACGCTGCAGCCTCCCAGTTTCGATTTCACGAGATGTGATTGTCAAAATTTCTCGTGCCACAGATCCGCGGGTAATCGAACTTTTTTTTTCGTGTGCAAACGTAGACATGACTTGCATAGAGCGCCGGCTTCAATTTTCCAATTACAAAGAACCCCCTGAAATTGAAAGTCTAATAGAAAATAATTGGATTTTTTTCATTATAGTCGATGGCAACCTAATAATTGCAAACAATTACAAGCTCCGGCTGGCTCGGCCCTCTTCCAGAGGTGAAGGATAAGTACACTGTACTTTAACGCGAAGGTGCGCATCGCAGAAAGTCCGGCGTCGGACGTCACTACGGCAAAAATAATTTCGAACCAACATTCAGAGCCACGCATACCCAACCACTTTTCTACCACCAAAGTTGCTCACACCTTGTCTTTCATTCTTTACAAAGTTATTCCTCTGAATTTTGAGAACGGCAGCCCACAAACACATGTAATGGAAAAAAACACCGACAGCGCATGTCTATTATGTTAGCTCTTCTCAGACTGAAATATTAAAAGTGCGAAACGATAACAGGAAATCGACCCACGCAAGAGGCCGCGTTTCTACCAGAAAGCATGCCTTCGAGCATAGCGCTCGCCGCCAGCGGTTCTCGGTAAACGTTACGGTTCAGGGCTCAGGGGTCTTTGAATGTTACGCGCTCCATTCTTAAAGGTGAAGTTTAAGGGTCCTTGAAATTTTTTGTGGGTGGAGCTTGTCTGTAATTTTGTCACCGACTGTGTAGTGACTACGTGTCACGTATCAACCGTGACCCCATGGTTGCCACGGCAGATAGCATCTATTCAAAGCAACCGGGTCACTTATTTCTAAAACGCTAATTTTATATCTTACTTAAAAGTTTTCGTAGAAGCACCAGGTAGTAAGAACAACGTTTCCTCCTTCAGCTCACCGAGAAGAGCGTGAAAATCAACTACGGGGGCCGTATAGCGTGAAAGTAGGCTATAGTATTCAGTAATTATTTTCAGAGCACACAAGTTACCTGTACACACTTCAAATTTCTGTTCACATCACCCTTAACCTGACTCCCGTTCTCGCCGCATATAACGCTGCTGCCACCTTTTGTTTTCACATGGTAGCAGGGAAATCTCGTGAGCGTTTCATATAACGTTTCTAAACATGCAGGAAACGAGGGTTTAGCCATTTTCATTTAGCCCTTAATTAACCCACAAACTTCGTAATTTTTTTTTTCCGTCGTGTTGAAGTTTGATAATTTCGCACGTTAGCTGTTTGTAAGCTCCACGTCGAAGAACTGACTACACACAGTGTAAAACGAGTTTCAAGTCGGTAAACACGGCCCATATACTGGGGCTCTCTGTGTCTATAAATCTCGGCGCAGAGCCGAGATTTCTGCAGCCGTAGACGTAATGACGTGTGACGTGTTGAATCGCAGAATAACTCCTCTTGTCGGTATAAATACAGCGCCGCCAGAACTGGTCGATGTAGTCCATGCGTCAGTATATACAGGTGCGTGGCTATATACTGTAATCCTCGTGTAACAGGAATAACCTCGAAATTATTTTCCACTGGCTTTCCTGGCCATTGCGAGTTCAGTGGAAGTCGTCACGCAGACAAAGCTTCCCGCCAGTCACACATCAAGAACGCAGCGTTCACATTCCTCTTTCCAGGACGGACGCTGCAAGCCAGCTTCACCACCTGGCACTCACGCTCTCTTTAACAGAGTCGAACATGCCAAGTATAAGGTGCACCAGGTTGCACGAACTGAACCCTTCGCTCCAGCTCCGCCCTCCACGCGGGCTTCGCCGACGTGAGGCATCGCTCCTATGTATGCCAACTCTGGCTGGGAGTGGCCTTCACGAAGGCGTGCGCTACTTTGATTGGACTGACCGACAGTGCTACATGCGACCTCTGCGGCATCGAAGAGAACATCGAAGGTCTACTGTGTCTCCGTCGTCGATTTCAGTCGCAAGGACAAACACTATCAAACACCACTGGACGATCGGCCGTTGTCCGTGCATTCGCTGCTTGAAGACCGCCCCCCGTCGCTCGTCACCCCCAAGGCTGTGAAGGCACATTTAGTCTTTCTTAAGGGTGACTGGCCTGTGTGAACGTCTTTGACTTGGTGGGGCCCTGCGCGCTCGAGCGAGAACTCACCGCGTCTTTTCTCCCTTTCCCCTCCCCCAATGCAGGGTGGCCAACGACACGCATTTCTGGTTAACATCCCTGCCTTCTCCCTTTCTTCGCTCCTCGTAATTTGGCTGTACGGCACTCCTAGCGTACCCTCAAAGAGAAACTCGGTGAACGATCCTGTTATCCCAGGACACCGGGAAATATGCGTATAACGTTTTCGAGCGCTTCTCATCGCGCTGTCAGCTTCGCCTCAAAACTTAACAGCGGGTGACCTGTAGTTTCCGGCACTAGCGCCGTGTGAAGTCGTGGATTCGGCATCGTTTGCTTGGCGGTACTTTTCGAGCGTGCTCATAAAATCAGGATCACACCGCACTGTACACAGAGTACAAAAAGACTCTAACAACTCCCCGCATTCTTTCTTCATTTTTAATGCAAAAAGTGACAGAAAAACTGCGTCATGACGTGACTGTGACGTTATAAGCACTGAAGAACGAGCGCGTAATTTCAAAAGGAAGGTTTAGCCTTCAAATTTCCCCACTTTCACCAACTTTTTTTGTTGTTTTTCTTTTTCTTCAGCCGAACCAACGGGTTTTGAATGGCCGCGTTTCCAATCGTAAGTGATTCACTGTTCCTTTTAGGCCCCGAACTGATTTAGCGTTTCTGATTGGTGTCGTTTTATGACAAAAGGTCACACAAAGCACATATACGCAGTGCGTCAGGGAGACAGCCAGCGCTCTCATACCATTACCACCGCCACCGGTGCTCGGCTGATTCCTGTTGGAACCGGAATCCCGTGGCAGTAAGCCCGCAACGGGGTGTTTGCCGTCTGGCGAAGCATGTGTGCCTGTGTGCTTGTGCGTGTGTTTGTGTGTGTGCTTGCTTGCTTGCTTGCATGCGCTCGTCCGCCAGGCCGCACACAGCTACGCGGAGATCCTGGCATGGCCGGGAGCTGTCCTTGGCACCGACGAATGTCGTCAACGTCTCACGTGCCGCGTGGCTTACTCTCTCTCTCTCTCTCTCTCTCTCTCTCTCGCTACGTCGCGCGTTCTGTTTCTTCGTGCTTGCTTCCTCTTCGCCATTTTTGTTTTTCTTTTAGAAGCCGCGCCATGCTTTCTTCGACTCCGCTCGTCGCCGTAGTACGGTGACGTCACGCCAGTGCGCGCGTATTCTGCGCGTCGGGATGTTGCCGGCGCTTGCGCACGCGGGCGCGTGGTCATCGCTTAAGGGCTTTTCAAATGTGGGCCATGTGGGTGTACGTCGTTTACCGGATCTCTTGCGGCCTTGTTGATTCCGTGTCGAATGAAAGAAAGGACGACTTCGATCTCGAGCCGCGTTTGTTGTTCCGGAAGCGAAGCGAAAATACTCGGAGGGGGGACAATTTACTCTTGCCGGCAGATTTCAAGAAAGCCGTTTGCACGGCACGCGCCAAACCGCCAACGACCGACAGCGTCGTCCTGGTCCGCCATGTGGCGAACAGCCGTTTCACGTGTTCTGACATCGCGTTTATAAATATGCATCGATGTGCGTCTATAGGAGTCAAAATAACATTGAGCAATTGGATGTTACCTCGTACCTGTCGGTGCCACTATGCGTGGCTAAAGACGCGAAGACAACCTAGGCCGCAAGATCAACACAGATTTCGTTGCGTTCGTTCTTTGCCAGACATCATATCAATGCTCGTCGTTTAATCGATGGACTTTGAGATTAAACTTATGGGAACGTTGGTCACTCGTTATTAAAGCGGCATATGTTCGTTATTGCGCCATACCAAGGCGAAACGGTAAATTAATTTTATATTGCCGATTCATTCGGTGACTCGTTCTTCAAGGCTGTACGCGGAGGCAGGGCCGACCCGAAACCTGTGGACCGACTCGAGATGACAGGCCTTTCCGCTCCTGAGGGCATGATCGTACAATAGGCTTTCGTCTCTGAATACGGATATACATTAGGAGTATACATCGCAAAAGACACGGGCAATGAGGCGCCCGAGATGCATGGCTCCATCTGTCTCTAAGTTGGCCTCCACTCGACGCTGCCCAAGTGAGCTGGGAATCGGAGATAAAAAAAAAAAATTTTTTTTTGCCTATCCACAAAACGTCCCATATGAAAACGCTTATGTTCTTTACGTTTACTGTGTGTTTCCTGGAGGTCGCACGAGTAAACATCCTTCTATGTTTCCTACACGTTCAAATTTGGCCACTGCTTTTATGTTTCCTTCATCTGTCCGTCCTTTATGTATTCTTTGCGTTACCGTACTTTGTCTATCCTAAATGTTGAAATTTGGCCACTGCCTTTATGTTTCCTTCATGTGCCCGTCCTTTACGTATCCTTTACGTTACCGTACTTTTTGTATCCTAGATGTTGAAATTTTGACACTGCTTTTATGTTTCCTTCGTGTATCCGTCCTTTATGTATTCTTTATGGTACCATACTTCGTGTATACTAGGTTTTCAAATTTAGCCACTGCTTCTATGTTTCTTTCATGTGTCCGTCCTTTATGTATCATTTACGCTACCGTACTTTGTGTATCCTATATCTCGAAACTTGGTAACTGCTTTGATGTTTCTTTCATCTGTCACTCATTTATTTATCCTTTACGTTACCATACTTTGTGCATCCTAGATGTTGAACAATGGCCACTGCGTTTGTTTCCTTCATGCGTGTCCTTTACATATCATTGACGTTGCCATACTTTGTGTGTCCTGGACATTGAAGTTTGGCCACTGCTTTTATGTTTTCTTCATGTGTCCGCCTTTTATATATAATTTATGTTACCGTACATTATGTATCTTGATGTTGAAATTTTGCCACTGATCTTATGTTTCCTTCATGTGGCCCTATGTATAAAATCATGTATCCGGTATTTTTTGTAGACACATATATATAGCTATCAATTGTAATTTCATCGATATAATAAAATCACCTAGTTGGGAATTTCTTCATCAAATTTAAGCTATGTTGCAATGAAACTCTATAGGTTCCTTCACAGTTTAATTTGAATGGATAACTCGTTAAGGTAATCGAACTGCCCAGGAACTTGTATAGGTCGTCCTAAATTCATGCAAGGCTTGAATTTTGCGTCATTTGTGCGTTAAAGTGTCGCCAACAAAAAAAGAAGACAGCGTGACAGCTGAGTGGTCAGGGTTATTTAACATGGAACGCTATATGAAAGATCAGCTCGTTTTTGTTGTTGAGCATTATTTTTAATGCAATAAAGGTTTCGCAGATTTCCAGTTTTGGTGATCGGAATTGGCAGCCCAGATCATGCGATTTACCACCATTTGACTTTTTCTTTTGGGGTTGTTTGAAGTCCAAGTTTTATGCCAAGCCCACGACTGCCCACGCCTTGATGGAGGAAATTGCGCTCCTTATGAACGAACTTACGCAAAACGGTCATGGAAAATTTCAACAAAAGAGTGCGTATGTACCAACAAAGCCGTGGAGGCCATTTACCCGTTACGCTATTCCATATATAAGCCTGTACTTTATGAACGATTTAAAATTTAGTTTTTAATCATAGACCTGTGTCTTCTATCAAAATTACTTGCGTGAATTTCGGGACGCCCTATAGCTTTATTTCCGCATAGCTGAAATATGCCAAAGATATTCCCAACTGCATCATCTTCATATATCGATCAAAGCCTGATTGATAAGTACATTTTTGAAGAAGATTATTTTCTTTTCTTTTTTTTTTCCCGACCTCCGATGCTCATTCATTTGTGCATCGCCGAGCGGAAGACCACCGATAGAGGGCGCCATGCGACTCGTTGAAAGGAGTACTTGTGCCAGCGCTAAACGTTCGCATATGTCATTCTATGCGTCTAATATCTTGTCGGAGTTTGAAGCAAACCAAATATCGGTAGGCCGCTCTGCCTCGGTAGCCCACGGTAAAACCACAAATGAAACAGTGCAGGGTGACATGTGTTAGGCCTCTTTTGAAGTCAGAGAAGCGTAAAGCAAAATTAGTTTTGAAGAAAGACTCGGGAACATGGACAAAAATAAATGGGTGGCTAAGGTGGACGAGTATCTGTACCCGAAAAGCGTGGATACAGAAAGGAGGAAAAGGTCAAGAACGTTGGCAACCAAATACATCGTGATTGAAAGTGTAAACAGACAGCGGGAGTCGTCAGAAGGAAAGTGAGAGAAGCAGAAACAGCAAATTGGATGCAAAGAATGGGAACAAAACAAATAAAGACCATGGAGATTTACAAGTATGGAAAGAAACAAATTGAAAGGAAATGTCTGCACGCCAACACAAAGGTGAGTGACTTGCTATTTGAGGCTCGAGCTGGCTGCCTAAGGATAGGAACATACCGGAGCAGATATTCGCAACAAGATGAGGCCTGCGTATGCTGCACCAAGAATCCGGAGACCACTCAGCACATCCTAATGGAATGCGAAGGGATTCACAAAGTGATGGATGGATGAATAACTTTCTTGAGGTCCGTCGGTGCGCGCGATTAGTGCGCAGCGCGCCGCTCCCACGTCGGGACAGAGAGGCCATGCCCCCCCGCCGCGTCGCGGGCCCGATGGACAGCCCAGAGCTGTGCTTCAAGGTCCGAGCTACGTAGAACTCGGTCCCACTCTTCCTTGGCGGTCCTGGCCGCCGGCGCCAGGGGGCGACCCCAGAGCATGTGAGCAGCTCTGGTTAATTACTGTGGGGACGAAGGAGACAGTTTAGGTTTCAGTTTTAGTGCAGCTAAGTCCGGTGGGATGTTTTTCAACGATACAACTGATCAGGAGCTTACAATACAAGGCCACGAAATACCCCGAGTGGCCGAATACAAGTATCTCGGGGTATGGATAAACAAAGGGCAGATGTACACGGAAAAGCACGAACAGTCTCTAATAGCAAAAGGGCGAAGAGATGCCGGGATAATGAAACATAAGGCATTGTGGGATTACAACAGGTATGAGGTACTGAGAGGCATTTGGAAGGGAGTAATGGTGCCGGGGCTTACTTTCGGGAATGCGGTCCTGTGTTTAAGGGCAGAGTTTCAGTCGAGACTAGAAGTAAATCAGAGAGCTGTGGGAAGGTTAGCACTAGGTGCCCACGGGAAAACCACAAACGAAGCAGCACAGGGAGATATGGGCTGGGCATCATTCGAAGCACGGGAAGCTCAGAGTAAAATCCTACACGAAAAACGTCTGAGGAAATTGGATGATAACAGGTGGGCAGCTAAGGTGTTTAAATACCTATACAGAAAGAGCGTTGACTCACAATGGCGGAAAAGAACTAGGAAGCTAACCAGTAAGTATGCCAGACACGAGGACGAAAAAGGACAGAGCATTAAACGACAGGTTGAAAATGCGGAAGGTAAAAATTGGATAAACTCAATGGAAAAGAAGCATAGTGTAGAACTATATCGATACTGGAAACAGCAGATCAGGAAGGAAGCGTTTTATGATAACTTAAGAGGCAGTGCCCTACTCTTTGAAGCTAGATCAGGATGTCTTAGAACGCGCAGCTATAAAAAGAAATTTAACGAAGAAGAAGACACATGTACTGTGTGTGGTAAATATGTAGAAACGATGGAACACCTCATACTAGAATGTGATGGTGTCAATACCGATGTCGATGCGGCCACAGTCACCCTTCCTGAGGCCCTAGGGTTCAGAGATGATAGTCATGTAAATAAATATGCGGTGGAAATTAGCAAAAGGCGATTGGAGGATTGGTGGCTCAAAAGCAGAGAGGTGACATAAGGTGAAAAGGGTAGGAAGACGTATTTAAAGAAAATCGAGAAATTCAATAACACACAACACAGATAAAAATAAAAGGCAAAATAATAATCTGAGCATGGTGGCAACTGCCATCGCCCCGTTTCAAAGGGGACGCTCCTACCTTCCATTCATCCATCCAGCAAGGCTTGCTATATCCTGGCAGTATAGCGACAGGCATTATGAGGGTGCGCGTCCGGAAAGATCTTGTGCAGGAAGGCCGGGCATGGGTAGGTGCCCGTATGAAGCCGCCTGTATACGTGACTTCTTGTGCTCTATAATCGTAGGTAACTTAGACCTTCCAGGAGCGCTTGGGTTTAAAGTGGACGGGAGCATCAACTGGTCGGCACTCGAGATACACAAGAGGCGTTTAAAGCATTGGTGAAAAAAAAATGCATGGAAAAAATTGATACGACCAGATCTGTTACAGGCACATGTATCGATACAAGGCAGACAGAGAAGTTTTGAGGGAAAAAAAGGTTACGGAGATGTATACATAAACGGTAGAACGAAAAACGTGTACGATATAAGTGATTAAATCAAGCAGGTCAGGTGACTATTTGTGACCGCCCCGTTTCAAAGGGGATGCCAATAAATTATCATCATCATCAGCAGCAGCAGCAGCCTAATGTCCCGCATTTGTGGCCACACACCGAGTGCTGGAATGTTTGTTGCCTGTGTGGTCAGGCGCACAGTTGATTAGTGCACTGAGCGCGAGGTGGCGTTGATATCATCACTTCACTGCAAAATAATTTAACCCTTAAAAATTAACAAGAGCGTAATTACGTCTATCATTCTAGACCAGTACACCCTTCTTGGGTGTAACAGTGAAATGACGCCCTGACTTACTTCTGTCTTGCTTACCCTTAAGGGTGTAAATTATTTTACAGTGGGAGAGAATGCCTTCGTTAGAAACCTGAAGCCTCCGGCTGATAGTGACGGCTGAGAAATGGCGGCGTTATTTCCGCGGCGCGTTGATCAGGGCGGTCAGAGTTTACCGACTGGTGACGCAGCTTAATTACACTCTACATTCATTCCGATACTACGCGGATTCTCAACTTTCGCAGTATTGATGCCTGATGCCGGTATACGTTACTTGCGATTTACGTCGAGTAACCGTGAGTATATGCTCGGAAACGAAATTCGATGACGCTGAATGGGCAATAAGAGGAACATTCAGATGAGCGGTCTGCGATTGTAAAAAGGCTCACTCTTGACGCGAGTCGAGGCTTGATGAACTTGGAGGGACAGAAATACCCCGCAAAGCCCCCAAATCCATGCAAAGTTGTCACGCGACTGACCACTCGAGGCACATTGCGTGTATTCGCAGGCTTTCTTCACGCTCGCAAAAACACTTTTATGCAGCACGTGTTGAGGAGCAGGAAGCTGTGTCAGGAGCCTCTCATGTCGTTCTACAATTTCCTCATTGACACTTTTCATCTTATTACAATATTTGAGAAGTTCACTAATTAAAACTAATTACTTAATTAGGCGGAACGAGAAAAATAGTCTCCAAGCTACAGCAAACAACAATACCTTTGTTCTGTCCAGCTACGTCGCATTTGAATATTCTAAACTCCGGCTAAAGTTAGCTGGGACACACTGTGTACATTTAAACGCCGCATTCACGTAGAAGATACACGCCTAAAACAACATCGTCCGTTGCGTGGACCAATACAGTGAACAGGGCGCAGCACATTTCACCTCCAACTCCACGAAATGTTTCTTTGCGATTCCACGCCAGCACGACCTTGTGTCCCACGCGATCTTTGAAGCGAAGGCCCAGAGCCGAAATAGCTTCGCCAATACGTGGACAAGAGCAGTAATATTTACACACGCACACCTTGTTCCATAGCGTAGCAACAGACGGAGGAATTGGCGAATCTGACCGTGCCGCGACTGCGCCTCCATCGGTCTCACCGGCTAGTTTCCCAGCTGCTGTGGCAGGGGAGGCGACCTACGCGATCACGGGCTTTGTAGTTGTAGGGTGCAACCACCGTTGCCGCTGCAGGATGGACTCCAAATGAAGAGAGCGCGTCTTCCGGCGCACGAACCGGGTACGTCGAAAAAACGTGGCGCTTGCTGCGGTCGGTGGCGACAATGGCACACAACGTGTCCTCGAAGACCGCACGCCTAGCAGACAGGCAAGTCACAGTTTAAACTAACTGAAGCAGGTAGACGAGGTGTCGGGCAGAATTCCACAGCAGCACGTTGGACTGGTGAGAGCTAGCGGCGACGGAGATTCGTCGGGAGAGACCGAAAGCTCGCGTTGTTCAAGTGTGCCTCTTCGGATGGCCCTCGACGATCGCTGTGACGTTCTCGCGACCAGGAAGGCGGCGGTGTTTCGGGAACGCCGTTGTCAAACATGCACTGTTTACCAGCGTGTGTATACTCCCCGAGGTTCTGCTGGCTCGTCTTGAACCACTCACTTACAATGCAGGCGATGCCATCGGAGGCGGCGACGTCCGTATACTTGCAACTGTGGTGACGTTTCCCGAGCGCCCGAACTTCGGTAAGATCATTCGGGTCTTCACAGCCTCGAACGCGCGACATTGCCTTAGTTCGGAATAAGGAGTGTTCAGGATTTCTTTCGTTATTGGAAAATTGTAGACGCCTTCGGCGATGCCCTTTAACAGATGTCCTACTTTGTCTTCGTCAGATATATTCGCGTTTACAATTCCTCAAGGGTTCGATATTTCTTCAATATACGTTCTACACGTTTCGGCAAGCAACTTGGCTTTGCGTGAGAGCGTGAGACGCCCTGACGTTATAATCCATTCGGTGTAGGGGCTTACTTTTTCGTTATGCCTCATCCGGTCGCCCACGCCTTAATCTGTTTTGCCTGATAATATGCGCGGTTCTGATGTCCAGTAGCTATAGGTTGTCTTAGCCTCCGGCTTACTTGATCAACGCCCTCTTCGGTAGGGTTCGTTGACCTGGCTGCTTGGGCGTCGTGCATGTATGTTGGTTCTGGTGTTAGTCCGGCCAGACGTCTGCTTCTTCGAAGATCTCGTAGGACGAGGCTTTCCACGGCGTCCAGTACCCGGCGCCTCCATCAAAGTTGTTACGGATGTAACGCGTTTATTTACGATGCGAAGGTGAAAAGGGAGCAGAAGACAAGGGACGGTCCCCAACAGCCTTCCCCAAAACCTCGCGCCACTTCTTCCTCTCTCTCTCCCTCTCCCTCTCTCTCTCTCTCTCTCTCTCTCTCTCTCTATATATATATATATATATATATATATATATATATATATATATATATATATATATATATATATATATATATATATATGAGAGAGGGAGAGATGCGCTGCACATATCAGTGACGAACGCGTCCTTCAGCCATGTTAGGCCTAGTGAGAACGCGCCACAGCGCCGTATGATGAGAGACGTAGACGTACTAGCGAACTTCGGCGACGAAATTATACGAAATTTATACTGGACGCGACTTCGCTCTTCGTCGATGCTCGCCCTCGCTTTTTATGAGCGCGGGTGTCGTTGTTGTGCGACACGGCTAATGCGCCAAGTGGGTCAAAGCGCTGGCTTGCACGAGAAAAATTCGTAATGTTGTTTTATTCCGCCTCTTTGGGAAATGACGTTTGTGGCGACGTGTGATACGTTATTTGGTTAGTGCTCGTGCAGTTCGCGCATACAGCGTTACACTTGACACAATAAATGCCATGTAAGGAAACGAAAACTGTGTGTGTGGCCTAATGTTTCGCTCATCAGGCTGAAAACCAACATTCGGACATTTTTTTTTTTTTTTTTGGTGGGGGGGGGGTGACAGCTTCCACTCGACGTCAATGTGCACATGTGCGGAGTGCGCTCACCGCAAGTCGACAATGGTTATAGCTTGACACTAAACTATAGGAGAAGAGGCTAATAAAAGCTTCACCTTAAAAAAAAAAGCAATGACAAATATACACTTCACGTCTCGCCTTCGGTGGCTCTTCGGCTACTGTAGACCCAATTTTCATGGGAGGGAATGCAAAACGATGTGAAAGCATGGGAATTTTCTGCTTGGGGGCTCTGTCGTAAAAAGGACACTGCGTCCAAATTGCGCTTCTTTATCGATCCACGTATAGCCGAAAGCGAATTCTCCGTGGGGGGGGGGGGGGGAGGGGGGGCATATTTTGGGTCCACTCTTCTTGGGTTCTGCTCCCTTATCACTATTCGCGCAGTGTGATCGATCCTGGTGATAACGGCGCCGCGGAGTGGTGTGCGAGTCGACGAGGAAGAATGAAGAAACGGGCGAGTAAGAGCAATCTTTACGAAATCTGGGCCCTGCCGCTCGGTATCACCTGTTTCGAAACCATCGATCTCGCACCTTGCACGGAGTTATACGAACGGACCGAGGATGGAGGCTATTTACGACCCGCGCCACGCTATAGTACTGTGTTCGGCACCGAAAGTGCATCTTAATGCATAGCCTTGATCGTATGCGGAATGGAAGAATACCTGTATGGTCGCCTCTCTCGCGGGATAGTAACAACCCTTCGCGACCACTTGTAGTGCCAGGCGCGGCGTTCATTAAAGAACATCGTGAAACCTTGCAGGCGCTGCAGAACTTGACAATCGTCCAGCCCTTGCCCGTCACGTAATCGGCTTCCTCTGCGACATATCTCTTAGCCTTGTCCTTAACGGAGGAATTAATGCGCTGCTACGGTACGGGGATAGATTCCCTCGGGCATTATTATCATGTACGCATATATGTGCCACTGCTAGCACCTTCTTTTGACGGTGGCATCCGCTCCACGAACTCAGCTATTCCTAGCGGACGTTCTCAAATAAAAGTTTCGAATCCACTCCGTGAGCGATGAGATCTGTCGCGGGATGCTTAGGGGGCTCCCGGGGAAGTGGTAGTTATGTGCAAACAGAGCGGATCCAGCGACAGTGCGGCACCTAAACCTCTCAAACGGACGTGGTATTTTGCTCGGAAAGTATTGGAGGGCTGTTTGGTTGGCCATTGTTGCTCCAAAGGCAGCGCCCCTACTAACACACTATGGAACACACATTTTTTCTGCGATTTAGTCTATGTCCATATGTCAACAGTTACGCTACCCTTAAAACACTACTGGTTGGTGTGATATTTGAGCGTGATATGGGCATATGAGCGTGACATCCGTTTCAGTTCGTTACGAAAGCGAATCAAATGAATTAATTACTCTTTATCGAGCGAATGCATGAATGAGCGATCAAATGCATGACTCGTTTGCATTTTTTTTCAGACCAACACACGCAACTTCGTTGTTTTCGAAGCCCTGTTCGTTTACCATGAGTACGAGTAAATGGTTCTTCTCAAAAACCAAATGGTTCTTTTTTTTGAAAACGTGTTCTGGTGTTGTACGCGAATTACGACGTTTCTTGCACGCACTCTCCTAATACACAGCTCCAACAGTCACCACGATGCCGTTGTTTTACAGCTGCAGCTGCTATGGGAGTTTTCACTTCCAGGTGTGTCCCTACCCGAAACTGTCGTCACAGAGTCGTAGAGGCAACGACAAAATAAACCTAAAGTATTGATTGAATGAAGGCATCGCATTGATTCTTCTTTTTCTTCTTTCTCTGATGTTTCGAACAGCAAAAAATTATTTACCCTGGAGAAACGATAGCACTAGGAGTTAATGATCCCGTAGTTATGCGGAAATATTTCCTAAGCAGTTGTACTAGGATCTAACGGGTAATGAACGATGCCACAAGACCGTTTGAAGTGAAAGCGTTCGAAGGTCACCTTTTCATTCATTCATTCATTCATTCGTTCGTTCATTGGCTCATTCTTATTGAGACAAGAACCACATAACATTATGTATATCTGTAATTCCGGCCCAGCCAAACGCTAAACGTTCTTGACATACTGAGCTTATTCCGAGCCTCTGTGTTACCTCCTGATTGGAAGCAATGAAACGTCCCGTCCTCCCTGAAACGAGCCAGTGAACAAAAAATTGCGGCAGTGAATTATTGTTATATTTGGTGGGAAAACATATATATACACTTGAAAGGGAAGTAAGGAAAATCAAGGAGCACGCTGGCAACTGGCCACCGGAAGGGGCACCAAGACATTCCTACTCTTCAGAAAAGAGGGTAAAGGAACATACGCTTCAGCAGGGGACCCTTCTTCCTATCTTCCATTTCTGTAGAAATGGAAGGTAGTAAGAAGGGAAAGAAAGATGCGGATTCGCCAAGTGTATCAAAAGAAGGGCCTCTGGTCGAACTGCCGGATTTGCGTCTCCCATCGCATGCACAATCTCAATGCGAAGCTCAATCTTTTCTCAATAGGTTACGCTCCTTTAAAAGCGAAACGGCCGGCTCCTATACCACCACAGGAGGCTGATTAATCCTACGGAAAAACGAAAGTCAATTCCCGCACCACCTCGAAGTGATGTCACAATTTTTTAGCCGTTTACTCGGTACCATTTCATTGTTCCTCCACCAGAAAAGGATCTGAGTACCGCCTTTAAATTCCCCGGAGACGCAACCATACAAGTTTCGAGAGCTCCTCCTGCGCCTAAACTAGCCGCTATGTCATCTTCAAATCCGTGACTACGCTGAAATCCAAAACCACGTTGAAATTTGTGACCTCACTCAAACGTATCGACATTGTGACTTTGACCTAACAATAAAAGTTCGGGCTCCACTTTCTCCAGTAGTAATTAAGCTGTTTTTCGCCCAACGAATTAAAACGCTAGTTCCAAAATACTGCTTTCTCAGCATCCGTGTTAAGTGACTAACTGAAGCAAAGCGGACAGTTGGACGAGCTGGCTGGCGTTGATATTTGAAACAGCGCAAGCGAAACGGAAGTTGGATGTGTGTATGCGCGTGCAAGGTTGGCCTTTTTGTGTTCATTTCGCTGTTTTTCCCGAATAAAAAAAAAAAGTCAACTGTCAGTCAGCGCCCGTCCCGTGTGCGTCAGTTTTCCTCCCGTTCGCGCTGTTTCAAATTTGAACGCGAACCAATAAAGCGAGGCCTGTGGTCAGGTGACCCCTCGCGCGTCACCTTTAGCAAGGCTATAGGAGCC